>NW_019384317.1:1156397-1196751 GCF_000671375.1 Centruroides sculpturatus
AACCTTTCATCTTGGGAATTTGAATTTCTAATTGAGATTTGTTAAATAAACCTGAATTTTTATTTATCATTTCATTACAACTAGCTTTTAGATTTTCTTTCCATTCATTTTTAATTTTAAAATTTTATATTATTGTGCTTTTTTAAAATGTTAAGATAGTATACAGGAAGCTGCAAGAATATTCTCCCACAAAAAAAAATTTTTTTTGAATTATTATTAATTATCTGTTAAAAGAATAAAAGCATCCCAGGAAGAAGCCCAAGGACAATTGCCTGACTTGTCTTTATCTACAAAAAATTTTCACTTCTTTTGAATGTGGACTGTCATCAATGATTATGAACTTTCTAAAAAATTAGATGCTTTAAAACTGTTGAGTATGAACAGTTTTGCTGGGTTAAATAACCAAGGAATAATGACATCTTGCCATTCTAAGGAATCTGGGTTTAAGTCCAGATCAGATCTAACTGCAGAGTCTATTGTCTATTATTCTGCTATTCTTGTTTTTCAGATCATGAGTTTCAATTCTACTTCAAATATGAATGTTTATGTTTGTTAGTTTTTAATGGAGTCTTACAAAAATTCTCCTCTCAATTGAACTGGATAATGTATGAAAGGAATGACTTATCTGATGAAGGTCTTAGTGGTAAACCAAACATGTTTGTAGGACTTTTAAATTGGATTGCTAAACTGATTTGAGGCTGTGATATATACAGTGTCTTATACAAAGAAGAGCACTTGTGACCATAAAAAGTAGGTAAAAATTTTATGAAATAATTAATTAATGACATAATTTAAAAACACCAACAAAAACAAAATTATAACAATTGATTTGTTATAAGCAACATACTGAAGTAAATAATCTAATAGTATAATTAAAACAATCATAAAAAATTCAGACAGACAAATACTGAAAAGTAATACGCCATTAAAGAATCTAAACATTTTTTGTATCAATAAAATAAAGATACACCATTTATTTTTTAAAATAAGAGAGTTATTACTATAAAAAATAATACCGGAACTATTTTTGCTAACCTATCATCAAGTATAACATTTTAAAATATTTCTGAATAATAATATATTCTGAAGTAAGTATAAAATTCTATCTAATTTATTGTTATAAATATTAAAATAAACAATTAGACAAAAAAATTCAAATATTTAACATATAAACATGAACTTTATAAACCCAATTTTCAGCACAATACAATGTGCCAAATTATCAGGTTGTATTAAGA
Source organism: Centruroides sculpturatus (assembly GCF_000671375.1). Taxonomy (NCBI): domain Eukaryota; kingdom Metazoa; phylum Arthropoda; class Arachnida; order Scorpiones; family Buthidae; genus Centruroides; species Centruroides sculpturatus. Next base: position 1,157,636 of record NW_019384317.1, read on the forward strand.
CTAAGTTAATAATTACACACACAGTAATTTGTCTACAGGTAGATTGTTAGACTGCCATCTCATAATTTTAATTTATAAAATTATAAAAATTTATCATGAGATGGTAGCCTAACTGCTTACCTTTAGACAAATTACTTCTAATTACTAACTTAGTCTTAATATAGCCCAATAATTCAGCATATAACTAGCTTTAATCAAATATTCAAGATTAATTTTTGCTATTCTATCATCTCCTAGCCAAATTGCTTTAATATAGCCCAATAAATAATCTGGTGAATCATTTGGCAATCTGAAAAGTAATTTTTGTACTGAAGTTATAGCAATGATATATCAATTGAAATAGCACATCATGGAAATTTGTAAGGGATGAAAAAAAGAAATTGTATTTCCAACTCAAAGCAGAGGACTATGGAATCAGTAGACAAAGCCCCCAACTCTGACTAACAGAATTTTAGAAATCCTGACGTTTACTCCTAACTCTAAATAATAATTCAAAATACAATTGATTATATTAAACCAGAATGGCATTTATCACTACTAAGTAAACCATAACACATTCCTATCAGGGACAATTTTTCATCATATCATCATCAACCACATGTCGAGGTTATGAAGAACAGTTCAAAACTACAACATTTAACTAGAGTCAGCCATTTTGTACAAGTCTTTTAACAAAAAATTTCAAACTTACTATAACACAGAACATATTCAAATATAAATTTCTAGAACAAAAATCAACAGTAATTAGTGATATAAATGCTCAACATAAATCATAATTACAGTTTAAAAACAAATTTAATGAGAAACGTTTTTGATTGTATGGTACTGTACTTGTTCTGGATCATCTTCATGTTACAAACATTCAAAAAAAAAAAAAAAACAATTTCATACAAACTTCAAAAAGGTTGAAATGGCATGTGATTAGACACTAGTGTAGACAGATCATAGGTAGATGTATTAAAATTAAACTTCAAATAAGGGTGTCCATACCTGCAGAAATGTGTTTGTCCTTGTTGGTTGAATTTTTCTTGATAGCTTTGTAGATCTCTAGTTTTTTTTTTCAATTATTCAGATAATTGGATTGTTCTGCAGTGTATAAGCTGGGCCATGTCTAGGTGTACTTAAGCCTATTGTTCAGTTGCAAAGGTAGACAATGTAATTGTGGTCTGATCCTTTTTAATTGGTGTTAAATGCTCCTTTAAACAATGAGTGGGCAGGTTATGACTTCAATGTATTGATCCAGTTTGTTTTTCATTAAATTTACAATTTTAAACTGAAATTTTTATTGTGCATTTCTATAACCTTATCCAGTTTGTGGTGTTAGCTAATGTAATTAGTAATATGCAAAGAAAGATCAAGAGTAGGAAAAGTATAAGAAGACAAGATCTTGCATTAGAGGCAGCACCTAAAATGTGAGATGGGAGGTTAATGCTTCTATTAGGATCTTAATATAAAGTACAGTATATAAGAAAAAAACAGGAGTCAAAGTGGGTCCATTTTTACTGATTCTGACTCCTTCAGCAACAAATTCACTTCTGACTCCAATTCCTACATCAAGCCATGTAAAAATGTATTGAGTTCACATGCAATCAAATTGATGCTGTTTAATGTAACTGCCATTTTTGTGGGCCAGAAACTACATTTGGTAAATAAAGCAATTGAGAGCAAAACACAACTTGTCTAGAGAAATGTTCTTACATGTTTTGTAACATTATTCTTAATACTGTTAAATCATATAAGTAGATAGTAAAATGTTACTTTTATGTTTTATCATACCTTGATTGGGGTAAACCAATCACCATTTGCAAAAATGTTGCAAATACCTTAAAAAAAAAAAAATCACATGAAAACCAAGAAAACAATCATCTCCTAATATTTTAATCTCAATGTTTTGAGATTAAAATATTTATTACTTTTTCTAGTGCACTCAGGAACCACAGCTTAAAAAAAAAATCACTCAAAATACAAGTTTTATGGTATAAAACTCCTTTTTTCAGGTGATTTTTAATGTCTCCATCATTAAAACTGACTTCTGATGTACCCAGAATCTCGAAATTAAAAGTCACCGAAAAACCACATCAAAATCCTGGTGTAAATCTCTTAAAAAAAGATTTTATGCTCAAAAATCCTTTAAAAATACTATATCTAATTATTATTAAATCTTTAGAGCATTTTAGTCTTTGAACTCAAGTGGCTTTGGCTTGAGTTTTTCTTGGAGCTCAATATTCATGACAAAATCATCTAAGAAAGCACATAAAACTACTTAATCAACAACCTACAATTTAATATTTAACAGTCACTTTAGTTTAGACCATAGAGTAGAGATTCACACCTAAATGCAAAATTTCCAGCAAAGAAATGCTTAACTTCAATGTCTTCCATTTTTACATTTCCTGAAGAGGGCTGATAAAATATTGGCCGAAATCATTTAAACATAGAAGTGTTTCTTTGCTGGAAATTTTTCATTTAGGTGTGATTCTCTACTCTACATGTACAGTTCCAGTTTTCTGGTAAAGCTGTTGTTTATAGTTTAGACTGGTAGGCAATTTAATCACTGTCTGACAGGAGAGAGAATTAGAAACACCTAAAGCAACAAATGTCACTGTTTTATTTGATAATTCTGAAATAAAGTCAAAAACAAAAAACTGAACAAATCTTTGCAAAAGACATTGAATATTTTATTGCTCCTTCTTTAACACTAAGCAAAGCAATGTCCTTCAAACAAAAAATGCTATTTAATCATTGATTCTGCTTACTATAACACAAGTTATTTCACTTACTGCTACTGGCAGCATCTCAACAATCTCTATCTTCAACAAACTTTGCTTCCTTTACATTAATGCTATCAAATAATGCATTGTTACTTTTTCTCTTTATTGAAGCACAAACCAACAAATATTTCAATGAAAACCTTGACAATCCAGTAAATAAGTTAATGTAAATTTGACAAATGTTTTTGATCTTTACACAAGATCTGCTTCAGGTCAACAACATTCTAAATTGGAATGCTTAGAACTTAAATAAATATTCCTTTTTAACATCTTTGTGCTCATTCTTGTCCAAAGTTTCACAATAATATCAAATATTTGCTGCAGAGCTATAATGTATCAAATTAATATTTTCCTCAGAGGCCTTTACTGACATGTGGGCCATTGATGTCTTCATATTTCAATTTAAATGCAACTCCAACTGGTCCAAGAGTCACAAGCATGTCAAATTCCTTCTTTACTTTGTTTCAAACAGTACTACACTATAACATTGAAGTTCTCAATCACATTCAACAAACCATTATCTGATAAAAGCAAGAACTGCACTATATGTCATGAAATGTGCTTTTCAATTTCAATGTATATTCAATTGTTGGCTGAGCATTGTTATTGTAATGCTCTTGTCCTCAAGAAGTTTCTTGACTGGCTTTTGTATCTCAGGTTTCACAATCAATTTTCCTAAGATTTCCACATAACATGACTTGGCACAATAGCTATCAAACATTTTTCCCATTAACATTTGTCTTCAAATAACTTTGATAGACCAGATCTTGTAAATTCTTGTTTTCTCACTTTTGATACCCATCATACGATTTTTCAATACTATCAAGACCCTTTGCTGTTGAAACTCATTTTTCTAAAACAGGCAGTTTACTTCCTCAGCAGTAAATCCATACACTTCAAAAAATGCAGGATTCTGCAATAATTAAACATCTTCACAGTTCTATAATTCCCATAAGAAGACTCCAGAAAAACAGACATAGGAATTCATTAATGCACTCTCCACAAAGACTCTTTCAAGGTTGCTGACATCAGATGACAAGTAGTCTGAATTAGGTATTTCAGGATTTCATCATTCATGCCTTTTATGTAATAGGTAAATTAACACTTGATAATTTTTTCTTGAAATAAGTGTAGAAGATTTCAGATAAGAATTGCAATCCCTTTCCTAAATCTCCTTGATCTATCTATCTCTTGCTTCCTACCATGGCTAGAATATTTCGGCAATGTGTCCAGATCTATTAACTTCTTATTTTTTCCAACTCTTAGAACTATCAGCAGCTGTTTCCAGGAGGTCAAAATGCTCCTGGAATGCATCACTAAAAACTGTCTTCAGCAATGTTAAAATTTTATTTTGTGACTCAACTATATCATCATTAAAAGTCAGAAATCATAGGGTACTGACCAAAATGTTTATCAACAAAGTTCAGATCATCACGACCTAGCTATAAATCCATAAATAGCTTATCCATATCATTATCCTTTGGATTTCTATCTCCACCTCGTGGAATCCTGATCATGTCCATGAAGGTCAACTTCCCAAAAAGACTCAAAACTGTCGTCTTGATCAAAAACACTTCACATCCAAAGAAATCTTTTATGAACTTGCTCTTGGCCAAAAGGTATGTGTTCTTGAGACCACCTTAAAATCCTCAGTAGATATATCAGCTATTTCTGATGGCTTTAATATCTGAAAACAAAATTAAGAAGGTCTCATAAAATTTGGTAACCACATGGAATTACTCAAGATAAGAATGAAATACATATCAGCAAAAGATTATGCACACAACAACAGAAACCGTAGCAAAAATAAAAAATAAAAAGCTATGTTAGCACATGTCATCCAATGCAATTAACATATTATTCTTCAAAGCATTAAAAAAGCTTCAAGATTAATGAATTATGATGTCATTCTCAACTTACCTGGCTGGATTCAAATACATCAGTACTTTCACTTTTGATAGCAGTTCTAGGTTCACCATAATCCCCTACATTCTTGTCAACAGATCTATCACCAATATCCATTCTTGGTTGTTTTTTGGCTTGCTCATCCATAAATTGTCTATAAAACAGATATTACCAGTGCATAAATAACTACTGAGAAATGCAATGCTGAACAGTAAAAACACTCCAAAAAAAAACCTTAAAAATTGAGTTAATGCAAATATTAAAGTTTTTTTGGTGTGTTTTTAATGAATAAATAATTAACATAAAATAATACTATAGCAAATTTTACTGGATTGATATAATAATCATATTAAATAAAATAACTGTAAAACTAAAAGGGCCTTGCATTATGAGATAACTTCATTGCTTTAAAACTTTTTTTCTTTATAACAGTCAATTGGTGCTGGTGCATTGATAGATGTAATGTTGTTTATATATAAAATTAGTCCCCTCTTTAGTTGTTTTCATAGTTTTAAATTTTTCTTTACTATATGTACGAATTCATTCTATTGAGAAAACTGATTTAAAATCATCATAGAAGTTAATACCTTTAATGGTTTTATTTGTGTAAAATACACAAATAAAACCATATATAATGCTAAAGATAATAATAAAGATAATGGTCTATTATCTTTTGTCTCTACAACTAAAGCAAAAAACATTATTTCATTTGACCCCTCATTGTCATTATGCTTCTTAGCTTCTTCATAAGTTATTTTCTTATATTGGTCTTCTCTTGCTAGTAAATCATCAATAATTTCTTCATTTCTAAAATTAAAATACAATTTTATAGCCTTGTCAAACCAGTGTCACAAAAAACTTTAACATGATTTGGTTGCTTATCTACAATTTTTAAATTATCAATTCCCTCTACTATTCTTTTCAGAATATAATCCTTATTTTTCTTATGATTTGTTGTAATTCTGGAGTATTTGTTTTAAGTGAGTTGACCTTCAACTTCATTATCTGATGACATGTATCTTTTTATTTATCCATTTATTACATTAAGAATTTATGATAAGGAATATGGTATTGTGTGGTTTGGAATATGGTAAGGTGTAGTATGGTATTGTATGGTAAAAAATTTTATATAAGTGAGGATTTATAGTTTTATAACATTACTAACAGAACACAATTTCAAACAAAATAGCATTAAACAATTTGCTAAAATGTATAAAGTATCAGAAAAACCTGTCTCAAAGTATCTTAGAGAACATAGTATAAACCATAATAAAAGAACTATCATAATAGTTAAAAATCAAGATGTCAATGGTAAATTTTGCTTGTCTCGAAGTTAAATCTTTCAAAGATTATCAATCTAAAATGGCAAAGCCCTTGAATGGCCTTCCACCTGAGAGTTAAGCCATCAAATGACCTTTGGTCCGAGGGCGAAGCCCAAAGCCCAAAAGTAAAATTCAATTAATAAAACTAAACCAGTTAAAACATTTAATGAATTATTAAAAAGATAAGATATAATTTAGCATCATCAATCTCAAGGCTCAAGTACTTTTTTAGCAGCCCTATTGCTCAAGATCAGCTGTTATAGTTTCACTCAGGTTCCCTGATTATCAAGATCCATAAGAATTGCATTAAAAAGTTCTAAGCTTCTGTATCCTTTGTTACCAGGACGCAGCATGTCTTGTGACTTCAACTATCTATAGCAGTTCAGCTGCCAGGATGCAAAATGTCTTCTATTTGTTTACGATTTTCGAGTTGTGGAGATGCAGTCTTTATGTTCCCATGCAAGAGTATCTGTAGAGTTCAGAATTAAGCATCATTTATCATCCTTCCAGCTTAGAGATTTCTTCAATTCTCGAGTAAAAATAGGCTTATAGCTTCTATGCACTATTTATGGAAATACTCAATTTGATTGAAAATGCAATTTTTATAATCTTCAAAACAAATTTCTTTACTCCTTTTAATTTTTTACTCACAGAATAAGTTTCATTACTTTAGACCTCTGTTCAATAACTATACATTTTTTATCTTAATTAATCTAAAAATTGTAACATTTTTTCTTAATTCAGTTCATCTTTAAATTTTCCAGTTGCTTTCTTATTTTTATCACTGTGAATGGAATGATGATCTTTACGATAATCAGATGTGTCAAACAAGTCTAGATTTTTTTCATAAACTCATAGAAATCAACATCTTTAAAGTTGTATATGTAAGAATCATAATGACACACTTGGAACCAAATTACAGTGCGATACAAAAACACCATCGGAAAAAAACGAACATTTTCGAACCCCTTCTGAGCTCTGCATCAAGTTCTTAATTGTTCCTAGATGGATATTCGATTATGGAATGACATTTAAATAAGAGTTTGATTATAAGTTCAAAAAAATTTACAAAAAACCATGTTGCACATGTGCAATGAGGGCCTACCCCTTTACAACGGATAGAGCGAGTTGAGAATACGAGCGGATAGAGCGAGTTGTGAATCAACTCCTGCCAGGCCAACAACAAAACCATCTCCTCTTTAAAATTTATGCACGTAGCTTCGATGCTGGGTTTAAAATGATATATTGGGCAAATCATGTTTACAGGGAAGATTTCAAAAACCAAAAATTTAAGTTTTCATATTGTTTGAAAATATTTTTCCTTTTTTCTCAGCTTCTAATCAAGGTACAAAATTAATTTTTAAACCAATTTTTTATTTGCAGTTCAAACACTGTAAATTACCAATAAGAGTCAAGCTGAGTAAAGTTTCTGAGTAATCTTTTGTGGATTTGTGGCTCTCTTATCTGCTACAATTCTGGTGTGTGATTCAAAACTGTGCCATCTTCCCTCAGTAACTGCAGATGATGATAATGGCAAGAAGTGTGTTTTATTCAATAGAAGAATTTAATTCCAATATTTATCATTTTATCTCAGAACATAGAAATGATGAATTATGGAAATTAAATGAAGGTGATTGTCATGGTGATGTTGTGTAATGAATATGATTGATCAATTTGAATGGTAACGAATGCTGCCGAGGAGAGATTGTTAAAAAAAGTGACCAGTTAAATTTGAATTGGTGGCGCATGCATCTCAAGGAAGAGACCGTTGGCGAAAATATCAGGCGAGGTGACAGACCTGGAACAGAGCTACAACTAGCATAGCCACTGACTGGTCAACCGACAGCCATTGACGTGGAAGCGGGAAATTCATTTTTGGAAGAAAGTGCCATAGCTAGACAACTGCTCATCGGTCGTAAAGTGCATTCTTGACAGAGAAGTTTGGAGATAAGAACTATTGGAACTTTTCATTGTTTATTGGCATACTGAACAGTTCCCAATTGTGAAACCATATATATTTTTTAACTTTACTGTGATGTTGAAGAAATATGCTGCTTATCCCAGATGCCATGAAATTAAATTTGAATATACAAGTTTAATTCTAAATTAATAATGAGAGGCAACAACATGTTACGACTATTGATTTTAATATTTTGGATCTCGAGCAGCAAAATCTGATTTAATTATTCTTACAAACTATTAAGACAAAAGAACAGCGAGTTTCAAGACATAAAACCAGCACTTATTACAAAATGAATAAGAATCTGCTCAATGGTATCAGCCTGATAACATGTTATCATATCGAAACATGAACCTGCAGGATCACTCTTTAAGGGGTTGTAGGATAGACTTTTACAAGATGCTCAATACAATGTGTCAATAGAGAATATGACCCCAACTTACACTGAAGATCTGGAACTGCTCTTTGATCCTAGAGATGAAAAATGGAAGACCTACAGTCAACAATTCAAAGTGACATCCCTTTTTAATACTAAAATCAACAAAATTAACATCAATACTTGTTTCCTATCATACCAATACAGCAAAATTTTAACAAAAATATTTATTTGCTTTGAACTAAAATCAAAGCAACAAAACACTTAAGCAAAATGGCTAGAAAACCTCAGAAAAAACAATGGCTTAGGTTTGGGCTCTTACTAAATAAGAAAATATAGTTTAATATATAAAACTTTGAGAGGATTTAAATGTATTTTAAAATATAGTTGACCATTTCATGACCTCGTATCAAAACTAAGTGATACAAAAATCACCCTTAAATATCCCAAATACAAACATTTCATTCTTAAATATCACACAAGACTTTGTTACACGGTTCTCCTCGTAATAGGTTACAGAGTTTTGTTTTTAAACTCTGCGTCGATTAGAACCGAAAGGAAAACGTTTCGATAATAGCGTAATATGTTAATATCGATACTAAACACAATTACTCCACTTGACTTCCTAATATTGTAATTATTAAAAGGTAAAGACAGTACACATTCTAAAGCTGCTAATAACTTTAAATAAATTTTTTTAAAAAGCCATAAGAAGCAAAGCTGATGAAAATCCTGTAGTTATCTATGCAGCTTCTAGATACAAATGGGTTTTAGTAAAATTCACGATAAACATATCCCGAAATCTAAAGCTTTAGATTATTTTTGAGCTTTTAAAAACCTATCATATCATTTGAGCCTGGTAAAGTCAGTCGGAGCATCGTCATGGCTACAAGGTTCTATTCTATCAATAAAACAATTACAAGTCACGTAACAGAAAAATCAACTACTGTTTTCAGGCCTATTCGTTGCTTTTGTAGATAAGAAATTCGCGTAAAATATGTTTTCAAGTGAAAACGTTCACTTTTATAACCAAGCATTAATATTTATTCGATAAACTAATCAATTACAAGGCCTCGTGCAATTAGGCCTATTATTTCAGCTTGATAATGTTTGTAAATATCGCGAGTAAATTCTCTTATAACCGGGCCGATTCATTATGACTATAGATTAAATCCGACATTGCACACGTAAAAAGTAAAAAAAAAGACACTTACCAAAACTTTCGATGACGTCGCCAGCTCTCCGCTAAAGATGCGTTGTACGACTTTCTCCCGGGACTCACAGATGGCGCTTCGGTTCTGCAACTGGTCAAAATTTTTGAGCGGCGGTTTTCTGCTTTTTTTTAACGAAAGTATTTTTTTAAGCAGAAAACGCCACTTCTACAACACGCAACGGTTCATTCAGAAAAGCTGTTTTTCATTGATTTTTAATCTCCCCATCCGAGAGCCAAAAAAACAATCGTTTTTTCGTTTTTGGAGACTGTGAGCGTATTTATGGTGTCAAACCACTTTTCTGAGGTGCTTTTTCACTGATTTTTTTTACTGCTGTTCTTGCGTGCGCTAGAAAAAGTAGCAAATATTTTTTTTATCTCAAAATTGCGATTGGGAGATGTGTTTTCTCAGTTTTCGTGCGAATTTCTGAGGTATGTGCACCTCATATTTTAAGGTCTTAGCTGATTTTACTGTGCCTCAACCGAAGTTCGATAAAACTAACATATACTAACTTCCACAACAGAACGTTTGTGTTTTGCTATCGAACACATTACATACTAGCGTAAATGCAATTTCTAGTCTGCGACAACAGTGCCACATCAAACTATCAATATTATCAGGAGTGAACTCAATAGGTTTTCGAATTGTGAAAACAATTCCTCCTATTGCAAGTCAGTAACTTTAGTTAATGTAACATTTCAATTGTGCATCATAAATTTTGTGTCTATGATGTAAAAATAACTGATTAGGTAAAAACATAAACAACATAATACCAATAACTATTTTGAGATAGACAATAATTTTTATCAACAAAAGGATGGTGTCAGTATGGGATTGAAGATGGGGCCAAAGCTAGCTGAGTTAGTGATGAAAAGCATAGATAAAAAAATAAAAAACATTCCAGATGTGAAAAGCGTAATGAGATATGTTGATTATTTAGTAATTTATAATAAAAAAATAACTAATGATAGAATAATATTAAATAAGATAAATAATATAAATGAAAATATAAAATTTGAGATTGAAGTAGAGAAACACAACCAAATAAATTTTCTAGATACAGTAGAACCTCAAAAACTCGGCTCTCAATAACCCGGCACTCCGGATAACTCGGCCACACCTTGGCAGGGCAAAAAAATCCTTAGTTAATTAATTTTCATTATAGACAGCTTTATAAAAGTATAAAAGCTCTCATAAAGTATTTTTCTGAGGTCTGTCTTATCAGGTAAATTACTGTACACAGTGTATTCATTAATTTTCATTTTCATGTAGTAAAGGCTCTATGCCTTCATAAAGTACGTACTTTTCCTTTGTTTAAGGGTATTTGGGCAGTTTATTCTCTGTTGTATTCTCCAGCAAACAATACATACAAGTACAGTACACTATTTTCTGAGGAAACACGCATCTTATCCTTTTTTAACCCCATTCCCGATAACCCGGCATTTTCACAAACTCAGCCACCCTTCGGTCCACATTAGGCCGAGTTTTCGAGGTTCTACTGTATTACTGTAATTAATAAAATAGATAAATTCTCATTCAAAACATACAAAAAACCATGCAACGTAAATAAAACCATTAACTATCACTCTTACACACTTGAAACCATAAAAAAGAAGGCATACATGATGGATATAAAAAATATATATACCAGGATTTCTGGCTAGCTCGGTGTCACACTTGCCTGCCCTGATAGACTGCTGGTGTTCAGAAATACGGCAAGACAACATTCTGGATGTCGCTCCGACATACTGGGTATGAGTACCAGACGTTGTACATTCCAAAGGGATAGAATAAACTCCAGACCTCTCTAGCATGGAAAAAGCCTCCTTATCATTGCATAATACCCTTCTAAGGTTTGGTCGCAGAGAAACTGGTAGAAAGAGCGCATGTTGCCTAAAAACATGACAAATGCGGACAGTAATACGGTCACATATTCTTTCATTTTTAATAAGGAAGGAAAAAACACTCATATGCTGAGGCCACATTCACATAGCTTTTATTACAAGAAATTGTTATAATTGCTATATTTTATTATTAATTATTGTTGTTACTGTACCTAAATTAATAAATTAAATTTTATCACAGATACTTATATATACTATATTTTATCCAACATACAAGGTTCAGTACTATCTGCAGTTTTAAGCATCCACTGAGGAGTCTTGGAATGTGTCTCTTGCAGAAAAGGGAGTTACTGTAGTTATTATTGATAATTGATAGACAAACAACAAAATTATAGTGTAATTTCACTATAATGTAAATATAAACGTATTACTTATAACAGCATAATAACTACAAAAAATAAATTAAATAAAAGTAAAAAGTTGCATTCCTGAAGATGAGTTGTTGAGCTTGAAAGCACAGTTTATTTTCTGTATTTATTACTCATTAAAAGCAATATTTTCTTATTTACATAAATAATGTTTAATGAAATGGATACATCTCATTTTCAAAATACTTTTGTAAAACAGCTTTGGTTTCATTCTCTAACACAAGAAATTCCAAGAAATATAATACAAGAAATAATGAAAATAAGTCTCATTATTGTTCTACTGAATGCAAATTGTATACAGATTGTATTATAACTATTTTAAATCTAGTAACGATGAATCATTCATGAGTTTAAAGCGTTAGTATTACTAAATAAAGAGTTGAAACTTCTATAGAAAAAGTGGCTATTTGCTAATTTAATATTGCTTCTAAGGATGAGTTGTCTTTTCTCAACATAAACTGACAATAAATCTATTATCAAAATCCTTACACATGCAACAATGATTGATTAATTTTTAAATAGGCTAGTTATTTTAGTATTTAAAAGTTTTATAAATGAAATATCAGGAATAATAAGCAATATTAATTTCAAGAATATTAATTTAATTAAAAAATAGAACTACTATAGATACCTTAGCAGTAAATGATTACATCTTAAACATTTTTAATCCATTTAATAAATCATCATCATGTTAAGAATTAAAAATATTCCAACATAAAACAATATAAGAAATTAAATATATTACAAAAATTTGAACAGAAAAGTCAATCTTATTTTCTTTCAAGAATATCTTTGGTACTTTATTTAACTCTCTGCAAATAAGAAATACCTGTATTTGAAGTTATTCAGTCTCTTGAGATCTCTATTCTAAAGAAACACATATGTTACTAGACGGTATATTATGCCGTATGTATGTATGTATGGCAAAGCTGACAAAAACTGTATATACTATAAGCACAAAAATAGGCAAATTATGTATGCTCATTAGCACTTCACTTAACTTTGATATGTTGAAAAAACTTGTATATCTTGGTTGTTTTGATTTTGTTTTCTGCCTATTGAATATAACAACTGCTCCATATCACCAGTGTCATGTACAGCCTGTTTATTCCTGGTGAAACTCATAGGAAAGTATTCATAAATTGGAAATAATCAATGTTCTCACTAAATTTCAGCACTAAACTTGGATAGTGTCAGAATGTTCACTAAGTGGCTCCTTCTCAATCCTTCAGCTTGTTGACTCTTCGTACAATTCTTCAATTGTATATATCCCAGATGTAACAAGTGTGTCATCAAACTCTACAAGTTCCAAAATACTAACCAAACATTGAAAAAAATGCAAAGTTTACAAAAGATGGGGCTAGAAAAAATCCATTATTCTGAGTTACTGATCTGCTAAAAGAAGATAAAATTTCACTAATTTGATGTGACCTGATAAAAAAATCTGTTATTATATAAACTGTTAAAATGAGATTCTACTGTATCTGTAAGTAGGATTATATTTGGGCTACAATTAATTATTAAAAGATCAAATAATGTAATATGACTTAAGGGTAATCAATTAGGCTACAATCTGTCTACCTTTAGACCAAATTATGTTATTTGATCAGTTAATAAATAGCTTAATCATAGTCTGAATGCAATCTGACTTGTAGATGTTTGACTAATAGAAAAATCAGACTTTGGTTATTTGAATAATGCTAATATTGTATTCTATTCTAGATATTAAAATTAATTAAACCATTTAGAATCAGATTAAAATAATTTAAGTAAATGAAGCTTCTAAAAATAATTTATGTATTTTATAACAAAAAATAAAAATTTAATTGGGATTTTAAGGCCAAATTTATAAAAAAAATATTTAAATATTAAAGTCATATTTTAAGTCAGTGTTGATAAAAAAACAGTAAACTATACATTTCAGAAAAGATCTCATATGATTGAATTTTTATAATATCAAATAAAAATACATTTAAAACATATAAATATTAACAATATATCAAATAGCTTATAAGTTTATATCAGATAATTTAAAACAGGTGACTCCATCTTTTGACAAATTTAGCAATTCATTATCAAGATAACAGCTTAAAGTAGCACATTATTATTTCCATATTAAAAATAACTTTTACAGTTTATTAGAATATTAATTATCAATGATGTATACTAATAAATCATAAAATTAATTGTGTAAAAAATAATTAAAAGAAATTTACTGCATAGAAGATGATGTGAAACTGAATTTTTTCCTGTATAAATGATTATCTTAATATTTTTAATTTTAAATTAATTAATTTTAAAAAAATAGATTACTTTTGAGAACAAATTAACTTTGTTATAACAACTGATTTTTAGGTTTTTTTAAATTAATGTTTAAAATGTTAATTCTTACTTAAATATCATCTTTTGCGCTCAATATATGATACTATAATCAAAAACAATGTATTTCATAAATTAATCATATGAAATTTTTTTGTTATTCTTTCATTTTACAATTTTTGTTACAGTTTTATTTCAAAAATTCTATATATATTTTCTTAATCATATACTAACAGTACACTTCAATTTCATCTTTTTAATTTTAACTTAAGTAAAAAATATAATACAGGTATACCTCGCCTTATGTTGGTAATTGGTTCCAGGAGAGGCGATGTAAGTCGAAAAACGACGTAAGTCGAATTTACTTGTCTCCGAATCTACTTGTCACTAGGCTATACCATAAATTACCATTCCCGGTTCTGTATTTTATTTATTAATGCATTTTTAATAATATATGGTAAATAAGGATCTATTTTAAGCTTACAAACAAATAAATTTTAGTTTTTAATATAGTACAGAAAAAATTAATCTAAATTTACCAATGCATGTACTGTAAATACAGTAATGTACATACTTGTAAATATATATATTTTAATATGATTTTATGTGCTTTAAACATTTTTCTAGTGATATTACGACTTCAATATTTGTGGTGGACAGACATAAAGTCAATAAAATGACTTAAACTTGATTTTTATTTTTCCATGTACTTTTTTTGACAAACGACGTATAATCGGGAACGACGTAAGTCGAGGTATACCTGTATTCTAGAGTAATGCAAATAATTCTGAATTATTAAAATTATGTATTCATTTTCAATAATTTTCATGCATTAAATAATGTTACTTTTTAATTATTTTTGATAATTTGTTCACTAGTTTAATTCACAAATATTGAAAAATGTTTTTACTGATTTCCAATTTACACAATATCGATATATTTGAAATTCTTCATCTGAATAAAGATGATTCAAATAAAAATTTCAATTCTTCTTCACAACCATAACATTAACTTCTGAGAATGAATTAAAATACTGATATCTACTGATATTTATGAAAATATTAGTTAAGTCAAAATATTTGAGAAAAGAAAAGAAAAATGCATGTTTTTGCAATAATTTGTGAAAAACTTGTGATATTTTATTGACATTTGGAAAAACATCAAACACCTTATACTATTATAAAGAGAATTCTATAAATTAATCTATTCAGAAACATT
This sequence comes from Centruroides sculpturatus, assembly GCF_000671375.1. Lineage (NCBI taxonomy): Eukaryota > Metazoa > Arthropoda > Arachnida > Scorpiones > Buthidae > Centruroides > Centruroides sculpturatus. The sequence continues at coordinate 1,172,990 of NW_019384317.1, forward strand.
TATTTCCACATTAAAAGATTTGCTGAAGAATCAAGGTATATATACAGTACAATTTTGATAATTTGACATATTTAGGACTAGAACAGTGTCAGATTAAGGAGTTTGCCAGATTATTGAAACTAATTTTAATGAACGTTCAAAAATTCAATTGTTTAATCACTTAAAAAAAAATATTTGTTTATTTACATGATATTAGTATATTGTATTAATTAAAAACATATATAAAATAAAAAATAAATTAAGAATTCCAAACTTAAAAAAAATTTCTATATTAACCAGATAACCTTTTCTTTATTCCAGAAATGTATTAGCAGATCTGATAATAAATTGCTGGAATAAAAGAAAGATTATTTGGTTGATATATATAAAACATCAAGAAAATATAAAAGGAGAGCACAATCAATTTGAGCAGCCTATAGATGATGAATCTAACAATCTTTAATATCATGCCCAAGTGTTCAACCTTAGGTGGAAGATGTTCAGATTTAATGGAACTGGAAAGCCTGTCTACTGCGTGGCAGGCTAGAAGGTGCTGGTATGCCCAATAGTTGACAAGTGTTGGATTTATAGATGTGTCAAACTAGCAAATGGCCATTTTACCAAAATTGCATTGCATATTCAAAGTGGAATACTCATTATTTTCCACATATATAAACAATCAACATATCATAATTTCCTGATAGCCAACCATCTAAGATTAAAAATCCTTATCATACAATGGCAACTTAACTACTGTTTATAACTACCAAATTATGTTAGTTTGATTATTCAATAATTAGGTTATTTTATTCAATGATTATTCAATGAAATAGTATATTTTTGTAAAAGTCACAATTTTGAATTTATTTTAGTTTCCCCATTAGGAATAAAAAGATTTGAATCTTCTTCATTCTGCAAGCCCTAAGATTCAAAAATAAAAAAGAATATATCTGATTATATTATTGATACATTTGGGTGTCAAATCATCCAAAGTAAACAATACAAAAAATACAATAATAATAATAATAATAATAATCATTTCTAACAGGAACAAACCAAGAAAAGAATTGTGTTTTTTGAATGGCATTTTTGTGTGTGATCCACTTTTCATCTCCCATAACAATTTTTGCCAAAAGATTCCTTTTTTATGCCAAGAAAGCAAGGTAGCAGCAATCAACCTTCTGTCAGCCTTATTCCATTCACTGAGGTTATGCAGAACCCAAACTCCCAGCTTGCTCACTTTCCCTAGTTTTTGGAAGTGATAATTGATGGTTGATTGGAATGTGTGTAGCTTCTCTGCTAACTCCCTCATTGTTTTCCGTGGATTCTACTCAATCAGAACCTTTAACACATCATCACTCAAGTCCAAGAAGCAGCCTGGTCTTTGTTCATCTTTCAGAGACAAATCACCAGAACTAAATTTCATAAACCACTTTCAAACTGCTCTGTTTGAAATTATTCCACTGCCATAGACACTGCAAATCTTTTTTACCATTTCACTAGCATTATTACAACGTTTAAACTCCCACAACATGATATGGCATATGTGCACTATCAAATGTTCCATTTTAAATGAATTCAAAAGCAATTTTTTATTTCATTATTGACACTTCAGCATTAAATTAACATTTAGAAACTATTTGCTAATAGCCACTAATGAAACTCAGATGAAACAAATCATCTGGCAAGTATTTGAAAGACATTCACACCTACCCTCAAACAGAACTTATTTATGACTCAACCCATACTAAAAATTAAATAACAATACTAATATTATACAAAAATATCATTATTTTACTTTCTATAAAAATTATAAGAAATTTGTTGCCAATTTCTCATATTTTGTACTGATTAATACAGGTATCCCTTGCTTGATGTGGTTTTGCTTAACACAGGATTTGATTAATGCATTAATCAAATCCTGTGTTAATTGCAGCAATCCCTTTATATAGAATAAAAATTTTAATTAACATGGCTTTACCAGCTGTCTTTACTTAACATAGATACCACAATTGATTAACATGATTTTGATATAATTTTAATTTCATATTTACGTTCTTTTTGTGTTCGATTTTATTCTATGTTATGGTAACTGAAGAAGATCGTTAAGAAACGGTTGAAAACGTTATTATATTATTAATTTTTATTAGCTGGATTATTAAAGGTGTGTTTTATTATTGATATATGCAGTAGCATCAAACGATTAATTAACCACATTAATCAAGGAATACCTGTATAATATGAAAGGAAGATGTCATAAAGAACACTGATAAATAAAAAATAATAATCCACTTGTGTGAGAATCTGCACTCCCTACATAATTTATTAACATAACTAAATCATAACATAACATCTTGACAATAAAACTTTGTCAAATAACAGTCAACTTTCACACCTAGGAGTATATCCTCTTTTAAGTTCTCAGTGTTGATAAAGATGCTTTCATGCGACCTTCTGACCTACTGTCCCAATTTTAATATAATACCAAACGGGCAGTCAATAAGTCGTCGCCAGTCCCTCTAGTATTAATTAAAGTCATTGAAATTTTCTTGTATCAGTGCCAATCATACTCTATCAGATTTTCACATTATCCTCAACTGTGCCTAGAAGAACTTTCCCAGATCAATCCAGAACTTTCTTGATAAAGACCTGTCCCGAATGATCCAAATTCGGACAACCTCAAGACCCTAGACCAGGGATGGCCAACAGTTTTTTCCCCTGGGCCGAATTGGAAAGAAAACTTTTTTCATGGGCGAAACCAGAGGCTGACCTAGCAAGATTTTGAAGTGGTGCAAGATCTCATTGTGATGTCACCCCATAGAGACTGAATTGTAGATAGAGATTACAGATACATTTTTCACATTATCATGCATTATCAACATTCTACGCTGTGTTGAAGACATTTGTAATGGTGCGTTAACTCTAAACGCACAGTTAGTTGTTGATTTTTTTTTTTAGGCGGCAGAATTTTTCATTGAGATATTCGGACTTAAGTAGCTAATATTGAAAGATTGCTCGCGGGCCACATAAATTCATTAGACAGGCTGTATGTTGGCCATGCCTGCCCTAGACCTCCAAGTCCTTATGAAATCCAAATCAAGAAGCATCACCATCAATGCAGGTATTTCCCAACTTGAGAATAATTGTAAACTCTCTCTCTCTCGCAACTGCTAGATAGATAGGCTAAGTCAATATAACCCAATATATATTGTATATTGTATCATGTACTCCTTTTCATTGAAATTAAATGGTTATTTAGTTGTTAACTTTAGTGTCTGAGTACTTTACTTCCGTTGAGCTGTCTCTCTGTCTCCATCCAGAAACCAATCGCTCGCACATGTGGCCGCTTGTGTGACCTACTTTAAGAATAAACCAATTAGCCATTGTGGCTTCCATGTCAACCAAGACACGATGGTGTCAGTCCTGACGAGGAATCAAAGAGGTGCTGACCCTACGGTCACACTTGTCTGTACTAAATATTATAGTAACAATAAAAATTAAGCAATATGTCAAAATTTAGTAAAAGCTAACTGCAAATTTGATGTTAATAATTACTCATAAATCTCATATCTTTCAAGCACTTCAAAGTCAGAACAAGACAGTATAAATACAAAGCCACATACAAACCTCAAGGTCAATCCCACAATGAAAGTAGTGGGAAGTTCAAATGTTTTCAGTCCACCCTGCAGACCTTCATCAGGAATAGCTGAGATCCAAGATAGAATGTTCAAATTCTATAATGGAGGTTACAGTATAGAATTCAAATATTTCATTTTGGAACTCAGCTACTCCTGACAAAGGCCTGCAGAAGTGACCATTTAAATTTCTCATTACTTTCATTGCTGGACTTACCTCAAAGTTTGTATGTGGTTTTGTATCTTTCAAACATGCTCTCTAATCTGAACTCCTCTTAATCCAAACTAATTTTGTTCATTCTTCTGCTAAAATGTTCCATCCAAAAATAAAAAAATTACTTTTTTTATGAAACATGACTGATTTGTAAAATTAATGCATACCACATATTTTAATATACATACCATATATCTGTGCAGATAAGATGACCTTCAGATAAGACGAGGTATAAATTTTCATCAAAGTATTATAGTTTTAGCATATATCTATTCTATAAGATGACCCCCAAACTATCAACAGCCTATGAATTTAGTTTAGATCAGTGATCATCGTCTGGATAATAATACTGCATATCATATACAGAATTATGTCCTATTCATAATTTTTCGAATGAACAAATTTTATTTTCTTACATCTGGCAGCACTGCCTTGCAATTATTGCAAACATTTGCACTGATTCGAGCATTCGGGTAACGACGTTGACTATTCACAAAAACATTGTATGGGCTATTTAAATGCATTGGTGAGTGATTTGTTTTATTTTATAATTATTTAAAATTTTATGCGAGAAAATGCATACGACTTGCACTTGTTGCAGTTGTAGTCGCTTGCGCAGCTGGAAATCACACGGTGTGACCATGGTTTAAACAACACTCCTGAAAAATGACTGTTTTTACATGCCAACCAAAGTGATTTATACTATACACACACACTTTTTTAATATACAGTACTTTGTTGCAAAATTACATTATTTTTCACTAGCCTATAATTTATTTATTTTTGGATGTTTTTTATTTACATACATTTCATTTTATATTTTTGTATTCTAGACTTTTTTTTTATGCTGATTCTATATTACACTGAATAGTAATTTAAGTTCTTATTTTCAAACTTAATGATAATTTATGTAACTAGCTAAAAGTGGAAAAAAAGCACACATACAATGGAAAAAAAATCCTTTATTATTATTATTATTATGTTGGGTTTAGTGGGTAATACTCGGTTTAAACCGGTGGCTGTGTACTATGCCGGACCAGAGTCAAGGCATAGCAACCAAAACAAAACTAAAATTAAATGTGTGTGTCAGTGTCTGTATTAAGGAATTTCCTAACAATATGGCATGTATTCAATATAGTGGCNACAATCTAATAACAAACTTCCTTTCAAAATAATAATAAAATTTTAGTAAGAATTATAATAAATAATATGGTTTAAATCAGCTCTTCACTCTCCCGTATTTTTATGTTAATCTCAATTATCTTTCATATACTTGCATGAAGTACAGTATTACCTAAAATATACTGCTAGTTTCTACAAAATTAAGTCTCAGATGTTATTTGAATATCAATATTAAATCCTATATTTTGAATTTCAAATACAATGCAACTTGTTATTATTCTTTATAATATTGTTGAATTGTAATAAACAAGTTTGAAAATAACCTTGTCTTTTTTCATTAATATTTTAATCCCTACTTTTTTTAATGCTAGAAAACTAATTCAGGATATGAAACAATCAAAATTTAATTTTCTCAATGTTCTGCTCATTTAGATTAAATAACTATTTTTAGAGATTAATTTGGAAATATAAAATGCATGTAATAATAGTAATAATAAATTAATGATTAGACAAAAAAATTTTTGGGAGATTAAATTCAGAAGTGTCAAATATTTTAAATTAATAAACAAAAATTAAAAGCATAAAAGTATGTGAAATAATTTTCACCATTTGATTATTATATTTCAGAATATTTTTTCTTAATCATTACTTAATGCAAGCTTTATGGAATAATAAAGCAAGGAATGCAATAATAAATAATAATTATAACTATTTATAACCATAAACAGTTATAAATACAATTTATTTCATAAGTAGCTTTGTTTTTATAAATAACCACACAACTATTTATAGTCATGTAGTTATATATATCTAACAAAACTGGAGAGAAAATTCACAAAGACAAACACTAAATATTCAAAAATAAAATCAATAGAAAATAAGCATTTTACTTCAAATACTAAAAGTGTTTTTTTTTTTTTTTTTTTTGTTATTTTCTCATTCCACCTTTGCATCATATATAACTACACACACAAATACAGATTAAAAACATTTTCAAAATGTCTTTTTTTTTTTTTTGTTATTAATACTATTGGTTCAATTTAAATTATCAGCCTTTGGCAATCCAGTACAAAACTTTGCTGACTTAGCCAACTTGATCTACAGTTAATGATGACATGCCAAAATTGTCAGTTACTGCTAGGTCTAATTAGCTCACTAAGCAGAGTTTTAGGCTGAATTCCCAAAAGTCAATAACTTGAGTCCATCAGCTGTCTGTTTCTTTGATGACTAGTAATGCAACTTAGTTTGTCACATCACTGTCAACTCAACTCAACTCAGTGATGTGACAAACTTTTATTTTCTACAGTATTATTTTTTCAATTTACATAATAAAACAATCAATATGTTTACATGTTTACTTTGTGTAATAGCATGACTTACTAACAGATCAAATCAATCATTGATTCTCATATAAATTTTTAATGATATGGTTACATCTTTAACATTATTTATTCTAACTTTATTTTAAATCATATCAAAAGAATATATATTATATGTAGTGAAAAACATCAAATTTAGAAAATAAACCAGAATGTTTTTGACAGAAAATAAAGAACTTTATAGCTTATTTTTGTAAAAATATCATTTTATTAAAAGAACTAACGTAATCAAAATAATCATCAATTATATATTTATATAATTTTATAATGACCAACATTATCACATTTTACAGATTTTAAATTGTCCAAATACAAAATTTCACCTGTTACTAATTATTGATTAAACAGCATTGTATACCTAAAACTATAAAATAAAAAAATTTAAATACACATTTAAATAAAAATATCTGTTATTGATACTGATGTAGAAAATAAAAATGTAATAAGAGTAAACTTTTTAATTCTCCTTTTAATTTTTCTTTTTGTTCTTTCTTAATCAAAATCTGTATTCAAATCAATCATGTTTTCATAAGAAAAACAAACTTTCCTATCAATTATAAAAACTGTTTTAGTTAATTAAACACTAAACTTCATTAATATATTAAGTTGAGATTAAAACTACATATCTAGATTAAAACATTTTAAACACAAGTACAAAGTATTTGTATACTAAAGTGGATATGCTGTTGAATGCTCATTAATTGAAAATGCTTTTCAATAGAAATGACAGCTTATTCGTCTCACTTACATTATACAGATAATCCTCAGTTAATATGCTTTCAGTTAGCATGTTTTTGTTTTTAATGCAATTCAACAATATTTACTACATGTAATTTTTTTTTTTTCAATGTGATATACTGTAGTTCCAAAGATTGTTACTCAGCACTATATAAAAACGGTGGAATATCTGCACCATAGTACTGTAATATATGCTGCTTTCAAGAAACTTGTTTATCACATTAACCAAGGAGTTCGTCCATTGCTTCAATTGAATGATGTCAAATTATTAAAAAAATTAAAAATGAAGTGTAATATACTAATTATGATTAAATTATGATTAAGATATTATTTTGATTTCATATTAAATAATATTAAATTAGAAATTCAACTTTTTTGTACATATTTCTTAAATTTACATATATATTTTTTATTAACTAAATTTCCAAATATTTAGTTCTTTTATAACACAAAAGAGCACTTTTCAAACTGGAAATCTAAATTTCAATACTAAATATAATTCAATAGAATAATGGATTATAACTTATTTCCAACAAAATTTCCATTTATCCTATAACTGGAAATAAAAATTCAAAGCAATTCACTTGGAACAAATATGAATATCTAAAGAATAAAAATCTATTTTTCAGATATACTGTACCATGATTTAGATATTTCTTTCCTTAGTCAATAAATTAGAAATTCATGTTTAAATTATGTAATTATATATAGCCTGATTAAATTTCTGAAAAACTTCAAAAAGAATTACTTATTTGTTATAATGAAATATAGTATTTGTTATATTCTAATATTGTATCATCTACATAAATCAATAAAAATTGTAGACAAACATATGTAAGATATATTACAAAAATTATATTAATGTTACTGATCAAAGAATAAAAAAAAGACTACTACTAAATAATATATTTCAATCAAGACCCCTAATTCTGCTAAATGAAAATAATCTAATAAAGTTTGATTTGTATATTACAAACATTTTTTAGATGTTAAATACAATCATAACCTTGCATACAATATAATATATAGCTCAGTGCACAGTACATAGCATTTGCACAATGAACTTTTTCTTTATAATGGATTCTAATTGTCAATGATTTTGATATATTTGGCATACAGCTTTACAATTCAGAAACATTAGACAATATCACTGACAGCTGTCTTATCATATTTTTGACAAATGGTAACAAATTATGTTTGGTTAATAGGTCTTCCTTGTATTTTAAGCACTTCTGCTTTTCTTAAAAACTATTTTTTTAATATCATAATTTCTGAAAAAATTTTTTAAGTTTTTATTTAAATTTTATATATATATATATATATAATGGACATCTTTTTTATAATTCTCTCGTAATTGATGAAGTCATAATTAAATGCTCTTTACAGATCTTGATTAAGCTTTCTATTATAATATTCACATACTGTAATTTGTTATTGATAAGAATAAATAAAGAACCATCTTTTTTTATATAATTTAAAATTGTTTTATTATAGTAACTTATTAATCAAAAGCAGCACTCATTATTGCAAAAAAATGACAAGCAAGCAAACAAAAATTAAACAAAACAATATAAAATCATATAATCCAGTGTGTATATCTACTTCATGAAATTTATAACAACAAAAAAATTATTTACTTTGTAAACTATTGTTAACTTTGTCTCTCACAATAAAGACTTAAAAATAAACCAAACCAAAATGTCAATGTCTTAGTAATGATATTCTGTAACACCAAAGGTTGGTTTTCAGTGTAAATTACAAAAAAAAAACAAAAAAGCAAACTGTTTCATCATACAATGCAGATATCAGATTCACTGACATGTTTGCCTTTCTCTTTGGCAACTCAATGATGAAAACATTCACAACAAACAAATGATTTTTTTTTATGTATTTGTTCTTTGGTACATTAATATATTACAGAAAGTGTTCATCTTATAGTCAATTATAAACAGATTTTTTTTCTATTCTGTAGAATGATAACATTAAAAATAAATAGTTCATTTTTTTAAATCCTGTAAATTCCAACTACAGTCAAACCTTAGTTTTTGAATGACTCATTTTTCAAAGAATCCAGTTCATAAACAGAATTTCAATCTCATAATTGCACCAGTTGCCATACAATAAATCAGTTGCTGAATAAACTACTTGGCAAGAGCTGGCCACAGATTAGAGAAAGAAAGACAGTCATCTCTCTATACTTCCTATGTTAAAGAAAGTCAAAAGCCCAACTAATCAATGACATAACTACCAATTCAGAAGTTATTAAGCTTAAGATCACCTAGCATCATTAGATGCCACAACACGAATCATCCATGGCATTGCTATTTAAATTAGATTTCAATATCCATGCAAGAAAGGTATTTTTCAGTATGCACCGCAGTTGAATTTAAATCAAATTAATTTATAAAAACTGCATTAACTGATATTCACATAATATAAATGACATCCAAGAATGTGTGTTTAAATATGCTTAAATTAAATTTNTATTATTATTGTACCAAGTAACTGTAATTAAAATACCCAATTCAACAGACATCTAGTAGTTCAAATGTAACCAAATCTGACATGGTGACATTCAGAAGACAGAAGACATTCCTGTAAAAAGCAATCAAAACTCAAGCAATGAAAAAGCAATATCCTTTGTATAAACATGCATATGTTGCCACCATGTTCTGGGTATGAAAGTGGTTATATCTATTGAACGTCATTCTTATCAGCTACAATAAATTATCACCTTGCCAGAACATGCATTTCTTATGAAGCTGTTTTATGAAAACTTGATGGTTATACTTCATAAATTTTCCTGTTGTAAAAATGTATGCAAGGGTTCATTGATTTTTCAAGCTTCAGGAGAATGATCATTCAATTTGAAGAAACTGGATTTCTGCAGTTCAACCCAATTAAGGGTACAAATCAATCATTTCATAAGTCTTTGAAGATGTTACCACAGCTGTACTGCAAAAAGGCAAAAGGCTATCTCCATAAAAATTGGAAATCAAATTGTGCACTTGTCATCATGCCCAATTAGTAACCTTTATTGAAACTGCCCATATGCTGCTAGATATTGGGAAGTATTGATAAAGAATACTAATTAAGCATGATGGTAAGTGCACAATTTAATTTTCAATTGTTTTGGAGATAGTTTTTTGCCTTTGGGACATAACAGCGGTTATTAAACAGTCAATTAATAATGTTGCAGGCTTCAGTGGATATCCTAGTGAACATGCAATACCATGGGTTGGCAAAGTTGGGTATCCTATGACAGTGATTCTCAATCCATGGTCCGCAGAACACGGGTGCTCTGTGAAGCCACTTCAAGTGTTCCGCGAAAAAAATCAAATATACAATTAAGAAATATAAACAAAACACCATACTCTTGCTGAGCTTATTATTACTTTAATTTCAAACGTTTTCAGCCCAATTTCAATAGGCCATCTTCAAGAACTATTCGAATACAACTTTCGATATATTTATTCGAGTAGTTCTTGAAGATGGCCTATTGAAATTGGGCTGAAAACGTTTGAAATTAAAGTAATAATAAGCTCAGCAAGAGTATGGTGTTTTGTTTATATTTGTAAAGATACGGCTGAGGAAGTGAGAATATACAATTAAGAATTGTTGCAAAAAATAGTTAATACAATGTAAAATAATTTTTGTATGGGAATGTAATCAGCAAATGCCAATGATGTCATAAACTAGACTGAGTGCACTCTTGATTTCAAAAAGGTTTGCCACCCCTGCTTTAAAGCTTATGTATTGTAAGTGTTCCACAAAAAAAAAAATGTCAAAGTTTGGTGTTCCCTGACTTCAAAAAGATTGAGAACCATGATCCAATGGTACAGTGTGGAAGGTAGTGAAAAAGTTGGTGCATTCTCAATTACACACAATGATCATAACCAGCAGTTACTTGTTGACAGGGAAATCCAACTTATCTTTGCATACACTTTCCTTGTCAAAATGGAAGCAAATGTGTTGTGCCCACGGAAAAACCTGTTTAGTGACAAGACACATTTTCCTCCCTCAGTGGAACAATGAACATCCTCAATTGTTTCATTTTAGCTAAGGGAAGCCTTTGTTTTTCAGTAATTCCACTGCAATTGCCTAAAGTTATATAGTCTGGATTCACACCCACATTTATTTTGGACCATTATTCAAGAGGCTAGTCTCAATGAGCATGTGACATGCTCTGTGATGGCTTAGAAATACTAAGAGATGCTCAATACTTTTGTCATACCCCAACTGCAACAGCAACAATATTTTGAGTCAACCACTTTCATGCAAGATGAAGTGCCTCCACATATTGTATACTGCATACAATAGATTCTGCAATATTTCACCAGTAACAGAATGTTTAGTCATGTATTTCTTACTGCCTGGCCACCTCATTCTCCATAAATTAATCTGTGTGATTATTGGTTATCAGGACACTTAATAAGTGTGGTTTACTGAGGATATGTTGCAAATTTGGCAGCCTTAAAAGACATTATCACATTGTACATTAAGAGCATCACAGAAGATCAATTGTGATCAGCATTGATCACTAGTCATCCCCTTCAGGTTTCATCGTCAGAAAGGGTTTCATATTGAGGGATATCCCATGCATTGCTAAAGTCTCTGTATAGCATGAGTGTCTTGTATGGCACACCACTGCAACAAAAATAAAATGTTTGTTGCAGTGGTGTGCCATCCTTGAAAGCAGTGGAAGCCCTGCTTCCCTTGTACATTATTTTCTAAAATATAAATACATATTGCACAATTATTTTCATATTTTAATGTACTTTGAATTAATTAAAATTAATATCTTATTATATTTGAATATCAATGGCGGAATGAAAGCACTGTATTGTTGAATATGGGACAGCTTCCACGGTGAAAATATCTGAATGGTGTAAAGCAGCCAGATTATATGCATTTGCAAACGTGCTTTACAGAGCACCAACCTCATGCGGTTTAGCTGATGGATACTACATATCAAAATATCATATAATGCTTCTCATGATTCTATCCAGGACCGGTTCTGGGCTGTTAGCCACCTGCCTGCTAGATATTTGGCAGCCCTCACCCCATTATGTAAATCGCGAGTAGATTTATAACTTAACCCAACCGATTGGAGTTTACTGGTATGCTTTTATGATAGTTCTATATAGTTGACAGAAGTTTTAAAAAAATCCATTAAAATATTTGATATATTTATTCTGCTTTTATTCTGCTCTCCCATCTCGTATTACTTACAGTTTTCAATGTTAAACAATATTACAATTTAGTATGTCCCATCTATAAGGGGATGCAGAAAAAAACGCATACAATTCTTGTACAATGTTAAAAATAAACTGTTACTTTGGCAGCATCATTTACAACTAAATTTAATGAATGCAATGCACAAGATACAAAGAAAAGCTCTAGAATTTATTTTCCTTAAATTTATGATTTATTTATCCATTGTCATAAAAATTTGTCTTTCCACTTCTTTCTCAAGACTACAAATATTTGAATACAAAGTAACCAGTTTCTACTTATTTCTATTTAAGAAATAGTTAAATAATTAAGAGATTAGGGACTTGGGGACATAAATAAAACCCTTCTGAAAGAGCCGGAATATTATTTAAACAACTTAATCAAACCAATCTCTAGCCAAGTATGGTGGGGACTGATTTCTTTGTAATATTAGATGTAATAAAGACAGAGATTTTTCCACTTCAATGAGAGTGACTGAAAAGTTGTAAATTTTGGAAATTTCTGTGGACAACTGATCCTAAAACAAATTAGTTAGAAAACAAATGACAGACAATCTATTAAGTTTAACATATGTAGATTTTTACAGCTATGGTGAGAAACGTTTAAAATTTACAACAAACTTGTCACATCTTTTGAAGTATACTAGTGATGCAACAAAAGAGGCATTTTACATTGACCGGTATCGGCACCCTTGGGATTTGGCAGCCCACGTGCATGCACCGCACAGGACTCTCTCTGATTCCATCCATTAGCCACTGGTAGGAAGCTATTTGACTAAGTGGATTGTTTTAAGATTTAAAAAATAAAGAATATTTTATGTTATTTTTATGTACGTTTCTTTACAAAGCAATATTTAATTATAATTTTCTTTAAAAGTATATTCATACAATTGAAGAATATTTTGTACCAGGTATATCCACCACATACTTTATTTCTACAAACATCGCTAAACACCAACCATATGCCAAAAATCTATCGAACTAGTTTAAGGCTAATTACTAAATGAATTACATAATTAATTTGGCNATCCACCACACATTTTATTTCACCAAGTTTTTATAATTTTATTGTTAATTTTAGCCATTATATCGTGGCTAGCAATTCAGAATGTAATTGTGTTATTAAAAATACATTTAGAGAAGTATATGGTTTTTACTGGCTTATCAAACAAACGAATACAAATGGACCCTAGACCATCAGTGATGCGCAATTAACTGATTGCCCCTGGAAGTTGGCTTCTTCTTACAGAAACACAGCTTTCCTATCATCATATATCACAGCATGCCAAAGGTTTGTTGTTTGCAATGCCAAATTGCCACAGTGGTGAGTTTTGTACTAATATCCATTTTTACAGAAATGTCTTCTGATGTCCTAAAAGGTCACTGTCTCAGATTTGGTTATATGTGAACTGCTAAAAATCTCTCCAAACAGCATTGAATGGGAGTACTTGAAAACCATTTCTGTATACTGACACTTGAGCTACTAATCTTATTCTGTTCTGTCAAAGTGGTCTTCGAAGAGATGGCATACATAGATATCATGTATTTAGATTGCCAGCAGTGTAAAAGATCCTGTACCCTAAAGTTTTCCACATTATTGTCACACTATATTGCAAACTTGAGAGGAGTTACATCCTTTTGCCAGGAAGTTTTTTCTTAAGCTTTCAGTTTGTTTTGTGTGAAGTTGTCTTGTTAATAATGCCAAGTCCACCATTGAAGTATGGCTCTTTATATTGCAGATTTTAGATGTCATACAATGATTTGCTAGTTTATCTCTCAGTACAATTTAGCAGATTATTTAGATTTGTATTTGTCCATTCAATGATGCCAAAGAAGTATTATTATTATTATTGTCCTGGTGGAGAGTATCTTACTCAGTTTAAACATCAGTGTCTAGTGTTATGCCAGACCCCATTTGTATTAATAATAATAATAATAATAATAATCATAATGGTAGTAACCAGATCAAAGTGTGATACCGGCTCGGACGTCGCCCGGGTTAACAAGGTCCGCGTTCGTGGGTTAGGCAGAGGCTCACGTTCGAAAAATAGGCCACAGTCTCCCTTGGTTACCGGTGGCGAAAGCAGCGCCGGCCCAAGCATGGCTACTGCAATGCCCTCAACAGATGTGAGGAATCAACCTAGCCTTGGTGTTTCTGTGGCAATTCATCCACAGACCACAAAGGCTGGAAAACCACGCCAACGGATGAAATGGACAACAGAAATGAACGAGTNCTTTATTGCTTTTAAATATTTTTTACTTGTGGACTTTTAGTGATGTGTGCCATTTAGATCTTAACCATTATTTTCAAATTTAATAAGAAATAGAATTTAAGTGATAAATTATTCTTAATTTTATGTGAATATTAATAATTATATCAAAATAACGTAATTTATATACATATATGCTTAAATTACTTGTGACAATCTATATAGTAGCAATTAGTAATGTCTTATATAGTATTAGTTAAAAAATGAATAAAATTAAGTAAAAGGAATGGGTTATATTTGAAAGAATGAGTGCTTAAATGAAATGTATCTTTTTTTGTTTGAAGAAATATGTTGATTAATAATAGTACAAATAAAAAATAATCTGACACTGTCCATACATAAAACAGATTAGACTATTATATTGCAACAGCACTGGAACCAGAAGCAGTTAACTGATTTAACTTGTCACACAAGGCGCAATTAGTGATATGGGTTAGAACTTCATATACAGTCAAACCTTGGTTTTGTAACAATTCACTCCTAAAAGTTGTTCAAAAATCAATTTATTCTAAAACTGAAACAAAATTTCCTATAAGAAACAATGTAAAATGGATTAATTCATTCCTGACTCCAAAACAAAGCCTTATTTTTATACCTGTTTAGCTATATTTCATGCATAAAAATGCCTACAAATGTAATGTAATATTAAATATAATATATTATTCTGTAATATCAGTGGCATGCCATCACATTTGATGATAGGAAAGCTGTGTTTTTGTGAGAAGTTGACTTCCAGGGACAATTAGTTAATTGTGCATCAGCAATGATCTAAGGCAAGCATGGCCAACATAAGGCACGCAGGCCAGACCCGGTCTGTCTAATGAATTTATATGGCCCATGATCAATCTTTCAGTATTAGGTATTGAAGTCTGAATAGCTCGATGAAAAATTCTGACACCTAAAACAAAAAAGGTCAACAACTCACTGTGCGTTTAGAGTTAACCCTCCATTACAAATCTCTTAATACAGCATAGAATGTTGATAAAGCATGATAATGTGAAAAATGTATCTGTAATCTCTATGTACTGTACAATTTAGTCTCTATGGGGTGACACGAGATCTCGCACCACCTCAAAATCTTCCTAGGGTAGCCTCTAGTTCGGCCCGTGAAAAATGTTTTCTTTCCAATTCAGCCCGGGGGCAAAAACTGTTGGTCACCCCTGGTCTAGGGTCCATTGTATTTGTTTGTTCGATAAGCCAGTAAAAACCATAGACTTCTCTAAATGTATTTTTAATATCACAATTACATTCTGAATCGCTAACCATGATACAAGGGCTAAAACTAAAAATAAAATTATAAAAACTTGGTGAAATAAAATATAGCTAAACACCAATCGTATGCCGAAAATCTATCGGGCTAGTTTAAGGCTAATTACTAAATGAATTACATAACCAATTTGGCTCTAGAGGTAAGCGTTAGGCGCCATCTCTTATTAACATTAATAATTATAAATTAATTAATTAATTTGAATAATTTAGAACCGCTGGGAGAAAAAATCGGCCCGAAGCGGGACTCGAACCCACAACTCCTGCTTACCGTGCAGATGCATTGCCAGTTACGCTATCTGGACCTCCAGTCCGATCTCCTCTTCCAGCGCATATAAGCTAACTTTATAATTATTAATGTTAATAAGAGATGGCGCCTAACGCTTACCTCTAGAACCAAATTGGTTACGTAATTCATTTAGTAATTAGCCTTAAACTAGCCCGATAGATTTTCGGCATACGATTGGTGTTTAGCTATATTTTATTTCACCAAGTTTTTATAATTTTATTTTTAGTTTTAGCCCTTGTATCATGGTTAGCGATTCAGAATGTAATTGTGATATTAAAAATACATTTAGAGAAGTCTATGGTTTTTACTGGCTTATCGAACAAACAAATACAAATGGACCCTAGACCAGGGGTGACCAACAGTTTTTGCCCCCGGGCTGAATTGGAAAGAAAACATTTTTCACGGGCCGAACTAGAGGCTACCCTAGGAAGATTTTGAGGTGGTGCGAGATCTCGTGTCACCCCATAGAGACTAAATTGTACAGTACATAGAGATTACAGATACATTTTTCACATTATCATGCTTTATCAACATTCTATGCTGTATTAAGAGATTTGTAATGGAGGGTTAACTCTAAACGCACAGTGAGTTGTTGACCTTTTTTGTTTTAGGTGTCAGAATTTTTCATCGAGCTATTCAGACTTCAATACCTAATACTGAAAGATTGATCATGGGCCATATAAATTCATTAGACAGACCGGGTCTGGCCTGCGTGCCTTATGTTGGCCATGCTTGCCTTAGATCATTGCTGATGCACAATTAACTAATTGTCCCTGGAAGTCAACTTCTCACAAAAACACAGCTTTCCTATCATCAAATGTGATGGCATGCCACTGATATTACAGAATAATATATTATATTTAATATTACATTACATTTGTAGGCATTTTTATGCATGAAATATAGCTAAACAGGTATAAAAATAAGGCTTTGTTTTGGAGTCAGGAATGAATTAATCCATTTTACATTGTTTCTTATAGGAAATTTTGTTTCAGTTTTAGAATAAATTGATTTTTGAACAACTTTTAGGAGTGAATTGTTTGAAAACCAAGGTTTGACTGTATATGAAGTTCTAACCCATATCACTAATTGCGCCTTGTGTGACAAGTTAAATCAGTTAACTGCTTCTGGTTCCAGTGCTGTTGCAATATAATAGTCTAATCTGTTTTATGTATGGACAGTGTCAGATTATTTTTTATTTGTACTATTATTAATCAACATATTTCTTCAAACAAAAAAAGATACATTTCATTTAAGCACTCATTCTTTCAAATATAACCCATTCCTTTTACTTAATTTTATTCATTTTTTAACTAATACTATATAAGACATTACTAATTGCTACTATATAGATTGTCACAAGTAATTTAAGCATATATGTATATAAATTACGTTATTTTGATATAATTATTAATATTCACATAAAATTAAGAATAATTTATCACTTAAATTCTATTTCTTATTAAATTTGAAAATAATGGTTAAGATCTAAATGGCACACATCACTAAAAGTCCACAAGTAAAAAATATTTAAAAGCAATAAAGAAATAATTTTTTGGATAAAAATACTGAAAACTAGTAAATATAATAATTAACAAATAGTTTTACATATCAACGATTATTTCAGAATTATTTCATACAAAAATTTAACAATGTAATGTAAGATAAATAATATATAAAGAAAAATTTTCGTTACTCAAAATAATATAATTTTCTCATGTAAATTAATCAAAAATAAAAGAAAGATTATAATAAAAAAACAAGAAAAAAGGAAGAATGTAAAAGTCAAACAGGAATCTTTACATTTTTCATGTTTGATCTAGTTTCTATAGCAAATGGGATAGTTTCAATTCTATAGCCCAAAGATATATTTCAATTTTGCTTCTTTAGAAAAACATGAACAGTATTTAGAACTGATTCTGTGTTAATATTTCAAGACTGTTACACAATCCATTACAATATTAAACAGTTGCTTTTTATAAATTTTTAAGTTTTTAAAAGCTAAGAAATTTAAAATTTTTCATATGATAAAGAATAGAGACTGTATATTGGATGATCTAAAATAATTATTACATTATTTTGTGCTGGCTAATAATAAATATTTTTATAAAAATTGTAATTCATTAAATTTATATCTAGATCATAAGTAGCATTATGACTAATACAGAAAGAGTTAACGTCTATTATTAAAATTTGGCATAAATTTAATGACCAGTTTCAAATTATTAAAAGATCTTTATAGTTAAAAAAATATAATTTTTCAACTCTAAAGATTTTATGTTTTATTGTTTATATATAAAAATTGGCAAATATTCTTATTACATTTCATATAGCTAATAAAAATAGTTTTTAAATGATCTCATCATTAAATATCAATTTCATTATGCCTTATACAGATTTATGAATTTAATATAATTATTGAAGATTCAAATGATGATTATTTATTTATATTATTTTAAAAAATCAAAACTTATTTACAGAATCACTACTGCAATTCATAAACTCAAGTATAAATGGTTAAATGAGAATTTCATATTTTAAACAATGAAATAAATTGAAACAACAAACAAATTCTTTTTTAAATAAATTTGTCTTCTAATATTTTACTTTAATATAAATGAATAAACTATGAACAGATTAATAAGTAACTAAAACAATTACATTAGAAGAAACAGTCATCTCTTATAATAAAAAAAGTGAGAACTTTAATTCTAATTTTATAATCTTATATTAAAACAAAATGACAGTACTGTTTTATTGGAGTCAAAATGTTTAAACATACAGCACTAATATTTTCAGCCTTTCTAGGTCAGAGATGGGAAATTTTTTTAATTGGAAGACCACTCCCATTTCAGAAAGATCCCATAAGGCCATATATCATATTGCAGTTTGTACAAGTTTATATGTTCTGAATTTAACAAGGTACCTTATAATAAATAATAAAACAAAATGATAAAGGTTATTTTAAAAAAATAATCTATTAGTTGTTTGTGAGCTTTTTTTTTAAGTCAAGTTTTCTGAAAAATGAACATGTCAAAAAAATTTATTTCTATATAAATTTAATGTTTATCCAGCTACACTAGAAGTCACAAAAACAATATAAGCAAATTTAAATTTGAACATAATTTTGAATTACAGATTCAAAAATTGAAACATTTATTATAAGTCAGTGAAATAATTTAAGAAGCACAATACTAATTAATATTCTAAAGATTTCAAGAAAAACAAAAAATATTGTTTTATTGGAGTCATAATAGTTAAAGCATAAAACAAAGCTACTATCTTAATACTTTCAAACTTCTTAGATCCATCTTTAGGAAATATAAAACAAAATTTAAATATCAAATGTATAGAAAATTATGTTCAAATGAGACTGAATTTTCTATACATTTGATATTTAAATTTTGTTTTATATTTCCTAAAGATGGATCTAAGAAGTTTGAAAGTATTAAGATAGTAGCTTTGTTTTATGCTTTAACTATTATGACTCCAATAAAACAATATTTTTTGTTTTTCTTGAAATCTTTAGAATATTAATTAGTATTGTGCTTCTTAAATTATTTCACTGACTTATAATAAATATTTCGATTTGTTTTAATCATTCAAGTACAAGAGTTTATATCCCAATTTATTTTATCTGTATGTGATCTAGTCAAACAGAATGATATCAATACATTTAAAAGTATATCATTACATCTTTAAGGAACTAAATATTCATACTACATTTTTTCAGTAAATATTTGATTATATTCTAATATTAGTTAAAATGCAAACTATCTAAATCTACAACATTTAATTTTATAGAACACAGAAATGTAATTTACATAAGAATAAAGTTAGCTGAATTTATTATGTAGTTTCATTAATGTCAAATGATCAATTAGCTATCAATAATTCATGAGTTTCATCAAAAAACATAATAAATAAATATTAATAACTAATTTATTCCAAAAGCAAATTTAGGCAATTTACATATAACTCCATCTGTTGAAATGATAATTGGTTAGTCTGCTAAATTATTACTGCAGTACGACAGATGATTAATAAAAATTAAGAATATGATTGTCTTATGAAGATTTTTCGATTTTTAACCAACAGGTTGACTAAATGGAAATTGCAGAATAATATATTCAGTGTAAACATATTACAAGTGAACCTTTACAGGTTTCTATTAGTCATAAATATTCTCAACGTCTATTTTGCTTTCAGTTTCTCATAACTTCTTGAAATATTATTATTTCAGTTATTCTATATTGAAAAATTATTGATAAGAAGGTTATATCAAAATTTAAATACTTCTGGAAGCGAAGGCTGGCTTGGGTCCAGGTGGCACAATTGGTAGCACACCACACGGCAAGTGAAGGCTGTGGGTTCAAGCCATTCCCCGGGTCATTTATTTTCTTCCAGAAGGTTCTAAATTATTTATTAAATTATTAAAATAATAATTATTAATTTAGACCTAAGAATGGTGCTTAACGCTTACCTCTAGTACCAAATTTATTTGCATTAATTATTTGATTATAGCCATATTATAGCCTGAGTATTTAGGCGGTCGTTGGATTATTATTAGTGATGTAACAAATATTTGGTTACTATTTAATATTTGGCCTATTTTTCACTATTCGACCGAATACCGAATATTTAATCACTATTCGGCCTAATACCGAATACCTAAAAACAGGAGTACACAAAAACAAAAACACAGTAAATTAATCATTTTGGTATTTAGATTTAATGTTGTTGGGTTAGTGTTGTTTTGTTTATATTTATTTATAACTTGTAACATACACAAAATAAAAAAGAAAATAATATTAGTCACATGTATTCACAATTTATAATTACAAAGATCAGCACACGTACACGCCTATCGTTGGAGAATCCTCGCACATCCGAGGGTCTGACCCTGCCTATCCTTCTTTTTAAGCGCTTGTCTTTGCACTTTCCTTTCTCTTTCCTCTATCGTTCTAATCCACGTATGCCTATGCATACATCATAATACGCTCTCACGATACTTTCGATTCGTCACTTTTCTGTTGTAGAGTTCCCATTTTACAATTATGTGGCCGAACATACTATTCATTGCAACACTAATTATTATATTGATAAGAAATTAATAAAATTAAAAATGAGTTAGTTTACTACAATACTAATTAGAAATAACTACTAATTATAAAATTTATTTTATATTAGCATTTTTAATTATAAAAAAAAATAATAATTTTGTTCTTTTTTTTTAATGGAAAACAATGAAAATAAAAATTAATTTAAATATATGTATATGTTATCTATAGAAGATATTTTAATTTATAGACAAAATGCATACATAAATGTTCTATGTATCATTCATGTTCATAATTTTAATACTAAACTTCAGAATATTAGTACAAAAATAAATTAGAACAACAAGGTTTTACAAGTACAGTAGTGCAATTACACAAGTTTAAAAACAATTTGGTAGCTTCTTTAAAACATCTATAATGACATTTTATAATTTTATTATTAACAATTTTGAGAATGCTGAACAATAAACAAAAACTATTCTTGCATTGTAGAGTTTCCCAATGATACCAATTTTTTTCTCTTTGTAGTTTCAGAGATAAACTGTAAGAGAAAGATTTGAAATCATAGAATGTGCCAAAAAATTTGTAAGTGCTAAGTGAAGAAATATATATCTAATTGCTGTTTGATCGTCTACCAAAATTATCGTTTGGATTACAAAGACGCTACACACAGAATTTGAAGATACAGCAACCATGTCTTCTACATTAAGAAATATATATCATTGGGAGAACTCCATAAAGCAAGTGTAACTTATAAGTCTAATCATATAAATTAGGTAATCACTGTTCAAAACTGGGTATACTTAATAAATAAAGCAAATGAAACCAATTTCCAGCACAAATTTATAAGAAAGCAAATGTTTTTGAGTGCTAAATGGGTTAAGTCAGTTATCCTAAAGATACTCATTTAACACAGTCGAAAACATTTGCTTTCTTATAAACTAGTGCTGGGAATTGGTTTCATTTGCTTTGTTTACCATATAAATTAGGGTAAATAGTAATGAAAAAATTATCCTTATAATTATAAAAGTCTATATTTGACATATTTATTCCAACCTAATGTTAATACAGTGGTACCTCAGGATATGAAATTAATCCATTCCGAAACTCAGATCGTATCATGAAAATGTCGTAAGGTGAATCATTTTTCCCCATATGATTACATGTAAAACCAATTAATTCGTTCCAACATGAAAAACACTCAAATTAAAACTAAGTAGTACATTAAAAAAATAACTTTAGTAAGGAAAACACTGAAAAATGCATTTTGTAGTTGTAAATGTATAAATAATCATAATAGAATAATAGTTGATTTTAAAAAAATATAGTTTTATTTGCACTTTACCTTTCAGGATAGACGACGGTGGAGGTGTAAATTGGTGGCGAAAGAGAGAGAGAAGGGAAATCATACTAAAACTTAACTTACATAACATAATGTAACAATAACTTAAAAATAACTTAGAAAAGATAAAAAAAAAAATTAGTGTTGTTTTATATATATATAAAATATATACAGTAGACCCCCCTATAACGTGGGTTCCTATAATGGAGAATCCTATAACGTGGCAAAAAAATTGCGACAGTATTCGTATAAGGACGCTAAAAGGGACTCATAAAACGTCATCGCCGACTCGTGTCACGACAGGATTGGTCGAATCTGGACTAATAGTGGACGAGCAGCAGAACTACTTTCCGCCATCCAGTGCCATGCTACAGAGAGTTTAGGCAAGTAAGTTGAGTTTACTATCATCTGTACAGTATGTAAATTAGGTACCATAAGTCTAATACAGCACTGTAATTTTATACATTTCTTGTGAAAGAAACATTTCTTATTCAACAGCCATAAAAATTATTTATATTAATGATGTCTCCAAAGTTCAATGAATTTTGCAGAAAGTTTGCAGAAAAATAACTTATCAGAAATCGCGGCCGCCGTTTGGTGTGCTGCTCCGTGACGAAAACAAGCTTAAGCAATGGTGACATCGAATGGTGCACACTTGGTAAGTAATCCTAATTTTTTTGTTTATAGCATAGTTTATATGGATTATTCCCAAAAAATTATACGTGTTTTGGAAATGTTGAGTTGAATTAGTCTAGAATTGATTCATTTTATGGAAAAAAACCTTTCAAACAGCTGTAGTCCCTAAACTTCACACGTCAGGCTATGATTGGCTCATGTATTTAAGGATTCCTACAACATGGAACATATCTACGCATTATAGGGGGTCTACTGTATATATATATATACAGTTGTCCCTTGATAATCCGACAGGTATGGGACCAAAGGTGTGTCAGATTACCAAAAGTGTCCGGATTACCGAAAATAATTACATATTTCGCATTTTTTTGCTATCAGTAACTTACAATATTCTCTACTCCAACTGTTCGAACAGAACTGCTCACATAAAACACACGAAATGTGTGTCATCGTGTAAAAATTGGATGAGGAGATTCACATCGCGACATGCTTCTGTGCAAGCAGACACGTAACGGGGACGGGTACCTTGACGGGAGGTGCGTCGGACTACTGATCATGTCGGATTAAAAAACGTCGGACTATAGAGGGACAACTGTAT
>NW_019384317.1:1197577-1233265 GCF_000671375.1 Centruroides sculpturatus
CGTATTATTTATTTTTGATGTAACTTTTATTTACATAAATTCAAATTAAATAAAAGTAAAACAAAAGAAATTTTAAAAGAATTCAATTTTTTAGATACCTTGATTAAATTACCTTTAATCAACATTTTTTAAACTGTTGGCATGCAATAATATTACTATCAATTTACTTACAATCAATTACGATAATCATATTTTGTTTTAATAATTAAAATTAAATCAAAATATATATTTTATATCAAATCAGAATTTTTAAGCCTATTTAAAAACTAATTTAAAAACTGATAGCCTCAATATTACACTAAAGCATATGTAAAATCATCAGTCACAAACAACAGAATTACCAACACATGCTTTGTTGATAAACAAGAACTTGCCAAATTTATATTGTTCAAAACTACAACAGCAAGGTGCCCAGACAGATTTAAGTAATTACTACAATACAGAAGAATCTGCTTAATGAGATGTAAAGAATACTAATTTGTTGGAGATTTGCTAATTGCTTTACAATAAACTGATTTAGAATTATCCAACTTGCCTCTTTTTTTTTATGTAATAAATGTAAATAGACCTACAGTCTAAATTTTTAGCCTTTAGAGAGCATTATCTCTCACTTATTCCAAAATGTTTCCTGAACTTAACAACAGATGACAATTCCTTGTGGGAAAAATGTATTTAGAATTTTTCATTTATAAATTTAAAAATAAAGACAATTGCTTCTAATCCATGTATTTATTGACATTTTAAAATATAAAATTCTTCAATTAAGTTTTAATTATAAATATTTAATAAAGTAATACACTTTTAAGTAAGTAATTTTACTTAATAATTACTTACTTAAAAATATTGGTCTATAAAAGTCAATTCATAAGAATATTTGTCTATAAAAGATGCTTCTTACTGTTATTTAGTAATAAAATCATATATGTGCCATTGAAATTCAAAGAAATTGTTTTAATTTAATAAAACATTTCTGTGTTTTGTTTTCATACATATGCATGTGATAGTATTTATTTTGTATTGGTATTGTTATAATTTCAAATGTTGAACATAAAGACCAAAAAATAAAGTTTAGAATGACATCAAAAATGAATCACAACAGCATCATATCACACTACCACATTAAAATATGAACAACAAATTATGACTTAATGTTCTCTCACCTGATCATCTGGCACTTTCCCATGTAATAAATGGGGCCAAAACCTGTATGCACTTTTTTCAGGTACAGATTCCAAAATTGTGTAGAGCCAAAAATACACATTTATATGTACTGTACATCTAAATTTTATAATACAAGGTCTTCACAAAATAACTCTGGCATCCCACACACAATTTAATGAATGATAAATAAGAAATTTCATTTGAATTACAAGATGAAATAAAAGGACATGTATTAAATCCACCGACACAAAAAATAACATATTTTCAAGTTTTTTTCTGCATTTAAGATACATTAAGATCCCGCTTAATGTAGGGGATGCGTTTCTAGATGAAAAAGCACTAAATGAGGTTATTTTAACAGAGTAAATAGGGAAAGGGGAACAAGCAACCAAAAATAAACAGATTTTTACTTTAATTTTAACTTATTGTTACATTAATTTGCATAATAATATATGTTAAATAACACACAAACGTATGCATGCAGAAATGTAAATTTCATTTTTTGTGAGGACGGTCCTGGCTTTTCCGAAATTCTTGTTTTTTGCGATAAAGTCGCGTAGTTTCATTTGTCACTTTTTTCCCTTTCCTTAAGCAAATGTCGGTAGTGGAAGATCACATCCAGAACACCTTGTTTTGCTTTTGCACTCCTTTCAAAATCTGGATCGTTGGCTACAATTTGATCGACAATTTCAGTTATCGTTATTAAACTTTTACTAAGGAAATCTGTAGCAAGTTCTTTGGGTTCTTCGTTCTCAGAATCACTATTTTCCAGTTGTACACAAATTCCTTGTTCTTCCAGTTCTCAGAGGTGGTTGTTGGTAAGTCTCTCACCAGAAACCCACAGTAACTTCACAATATCCTGCTTGTCTCCTAGTTCTGCCGTATCAATTAGGTTGACAATTTGGTTAACCTAACGATACAGCGATAGGCTCTTCTTGTTGAGAATTCTTGGCTACCTTCGGCCATAACTTCTTCCACACTCCATTCGTGCATTTATCGGTTAATTCTTGCCATGCCAAGTCGATATTGCCTACGGCATCCACAATGTTATTTTTTTCTAAAACTGCACCAAAAAAACATAGATTTAAGGAAACTACAATGCTATAACAAATTGCCACTTTTTGCTGATTGGTTCTTGTTCAGGAGTAATCGTATTATATACCCACCATGGGCAAATGCAGCTCTTTTTGAGTTACATGTGGCTCTTGCTGAAAGTGTTAATTTCTGCTTTTTATTATTATTTTTACAATTTTATTTCCACAATTTTGTGAAAATATGTTTATTAAAAAAATTCAATATTTGTTTTATATTATACATATATTATATAATGAAATCGTGGTACAGAATAAAAAAGTATAGAACTACGGCTTCCATGCATGTTGCAAAACCTACATTTCTGCTCCCACTGAACTCTTGCTTGTCCACCCATTATATACAAATCAATGAAATGCTGCAATAATTTGAATTGGCATAAATTTTTAGCTTTGTTTTCAGCTTCAAGCAGACCGTGTTATATCGAATCAGCGTTAATTAAGGCAGTGTTAAGCGGGGTCTTACTGTATTTTAATATGTACTGTACTCTCTTCTTGGTTCTGCAAACATCCAAACAATATTCTCTCCTACCATGTGCATACCAGTATGTCAGGCATGATGGTCACAATGGTATGATCCCTATCTCTTTAAACGTTATAACCCTTAACAAATAAATACAGTAGATCCCCCTATAAGACGGGTTTCTATAATTACGATTCCTATAAGACGGCGAAAAAATTGTGGCGGTATCCTTAAACAACGGTAAAAAAACTCCTATAATTACGTAAAACGTCATTGGGCAGCCGAACTACTTTCCGCCGTCCAGCGCCACGCTACGGAGATTTTACGCTAACTATCGTCTGTACAGTATGTAATTATATATAAATTAGGTACTGTATATATAATTATATATTAACTTAATTTATTGTAAATTTATTATAATTATATATATACTTTCCGCCGTCTAGTGCCACGCTACAGAGAGTTTAGGCAAGCTATCGTCTGTACAGTACGTAAATTAGGTACCGTAAGTCTAATACAGTACTGTAATTTTATACATTTCTTGTGAAAGAAACATTTCTTATTCAATGGCGATTAAAATTATTTATATTGATGATGTCTCCAAAGTTCAACGAAGTTTTTGCAGAAAAATAACATCAGAAATCGTGGCCGCGATTTGCTACGCTGTTCCGCGACGAAAACAAGCTTGAGCAATGATGATGTTGAATGGTGCACACTTGGTAAGTAATCCTACAATTTTTTGTTTATAGCGTAGTTTATACAGATTATTTCCAAAAAATATACGTATTTTGGAAATGTTGAGTCGGATTAGTCTAGAATCGATTAATTTTATGGAAGAAAACCTTTCAAATGGCCATAGTCCGTAAACTTCACACGTGTCAGGCTGTGACTGGCTGCGATTCCTACAAAACTGATTCATAAAGAACGAAACGTATCTACCGTCTTATAGGGGGATCAACTGTAGTCTTGTTTGAAGGTGCTCTACCACCATACTCATAGCAAAAATTTTGTTGAATAGTAACAACAGATTTATTTTTGATGAACCAAATCATACACTATACCTATTAACTCTTACAGTTAATAGTACTTGTAACAACTATCAATCTACACCCTCAAATGCAGTAAGACCCTTTAAGATGATTGAAAACATTTGAATAAAGAAATTTTTACAGCCTTTGATAGTTTTAGGGTTGGTAGTCATACACTGCACTTTCTAGTAGATGATCACTATGACATTGACACAGCAGCGCCAGTCATAGTATTATTTTTACTCAATGCAATGCACACCAAAAAACTTCTTGAGATTATGATGACACTGGAACAAATATATTTCTAATATCTCACTTACAGAGAGTAATGTAAATTTTTAAAATCCTCAAGTTATTTTGTGAACACTGTATAATAAATGATCTATTAAATATAAAGTGCAAGTACAGTACATGCATGCCTCTATACAACTTATTTTAAAACTTTTAGTTAGGGTAAGCATGTAAATTACATAGTTTTTTGGTTTAGTTTTTTAACTACATATTCTGCAACTGAATTTACTATACATACATGATACTATGCATAGGATCATGCAAACTTTATAATTAGCTTTTCATAAACTGCACTAAACTACATCTTGCACTAGCCATGAATGAAGTACTCATCTGTAATATTCTGTATAATGAAATTATTAAACCTGTCTGTGTTTAATGTTTTAACATAACTTTATATATATAATTAATAAATGTAATAAATTCAATTGTAAAATTAGAAAACAATTCTAATTAAAAAACTATTAAGGGCACCACAGTTTGATGAGTTTAAAACATTTACTTCCAGTGTAAATTGATACTTATAAACTGTATTTTTTGTTAGTTAAGTAGAATCGTTTGATTAGTGCTTCAGAATAAATTATTATATCATATAATCTTTATAAGGGAGATAGATTTTATAGCAGAATATGCAGTTTAATATCAAATAACAAATGTGACTGAAGGTAAAAATCCTTTTAATTCTGAATAACAAAAATAAAGCAGTAATCACTTAAAGACATTAGTATTATATTGCAAAGTCAAGTGACATAAAATAAATAACTGAAATGACATATAATATCTAAAATATAAACTCTCATGTAGCATTTCCCAACCTAGAGTATGCAAAGCACTTCCAGAGTACACAAAATTTAAAATCCATAATAGCTGCCAAATGTAATTTTAATCTAGATATTTTTCCAATTTAAAAGATGTTTATATCTAGATAATTCAAAATTTTCTAGGCATAAATCCATCAAAGGTGTAACTTTAATTCTTTTTCCAACTTTATGATATTTTATATATAGTTCTAAAGATCTAATATCAGTTATTTTAAATTAATCTTTCTTTTCTATCAACTAACTTCATGTGTATGTTACTAAAATAAGTGCAATAGCATTTTAAATTTCAATACTTAATAATTAAAAATTAATGATTATGCAGCAACTGTTGAAACCTATTTGACAACATTCTTAACTGTTTTCAATTTATGGACATTTTATACATGAAATTTTCCACTTTCATGAAAGAGATATGTGAACTAGAAAAGATTGGAAACCTCTTCTCTAATGTTTTAAACTTTTAAATCATCCAAAAAAACAAACCTAAAGACATAATATATGTTTGGCCTAGCTAAGATTCAAATATATGACATAAATATTACTTTCATACAAAAAAGGTATTTCAAAACCAGTTTTGTTTTTTTTTATATAATATAAAAAACAAAATATTTCTTTATAGATTGTCAGATAGACAACTGCATGATAAAATATTGTACTACTCTAAAAGTGAAAATTTAATGTAGCTCTTGTGGTTTTTCAAAGAGTAATTCAGGTAAGGTCACCATTTCCTATTTTCTCAAACACGTTAGTCAATGTCACTATGGATCATGCCTACACACAATAGTCTGTGGCTTACCTTATAGTAAATATTTGTAGATTCTTCATGTCAAAATCTATTTAATACAATATTAAATAGATTATCAATCAATAAAAAGATAAATTAGTTCATATAAATATGGAAATATATAATATATAAACAAACATAAAATATATAAATAGCAACCACTATACACATACAACTAGTGGGTCTATTAAAAATAAACTTATATTTATATTTAAACTGAAATTATAAAATAAAGCAGTAAAAGTCTAAAATTATAATTTAAATTTATTCTGATAATTCTTATATTTGGTATATCTGCCACTAACATAATTACTATAGCCTATAACATTGTTATATTCATTTAGAACACTTAAAGCTATATTTTAAAAGAAAGCCTATATTTTTATATATATTTTTTCAATTTCTTTGATTAATTATTGATAATTTAAATTTTGTTAATATTTTTTATTAGATGTACTAAAAATATTTTTTAATAAAAATGAAGATTGAAGTATGCCAGATACTTAATTTTCAATTATCAGAATTTCCTATAAATACAAAAAAAAAATAATTAATCATCAACTTTTTCAAGTTAATTAGAATGGCTTAAGAACAATGGCAAAATATCTATATTTCATATCAAGCAGGAAACACTTTAAATCTCTCAGAATGTTTACAAGATTCCAAATGGCATTAGAAAGACTTGTTTTTTTGGACTTTTTGAAATGTATTGACCAATTGGAAATATGCCAGCTACTACAGTTCCAAATAGGTGCTAGACAGCAAAGTTTTTATTGTATTTAAAACTTTCATGTAATTATTATGATATTTTTTATAATGTGTTTAATCTTATAAAATAATACAATGTTTATTTGTGATATTTATTTAGGTTAGTCTTTTGTTTCATCACAATAATAATTCAGCTTAAATTAAATTAATTTACTTATTAAAAATTATATAATGCAAATGATTCATTATACAAAAATTCATAAAAGTGTTGTTAATACAATTTTTAAGTTTTTTATGCACAATAAAATTTCATTCAGGTTTATACTTCTTTTCAGTTTCTTAAACATTCTTTTGTTAACTTGCCACTTCAAAAATAATATTTTAGAAATTTGTATTTATAACACTAGTTAAAATGTATATATAATATGAAAGATTATTACATGGTTAAACAGAATAATATTTTATGAAAATTTATAAATGAAAAATTGGTTTATTGTAAAACTGTAGAGTATTTCTTTTATATTTTTAACAAAATGTATGTTTGATATAATGTAATAAGCCTACAACAATTCATTTTACTATTATTTTTATGGTTTTTTTTATATGTACTTTAAAATATAGGCTATGTCATTTTGATAGGCTTGGTTCAAAGTGTGTAGAAATTAGATAAAAGTTCAAAACATGATGACTGTATAATGATAATATTAAAATTTGAAAATTTTTTTTTTGCTGATAAAATTTTGTTTATATGTTTAAAAATATTTCATGTTATATTTTCTAAAAAAAATACTATGTGATTCATTAAAAATTATTAGAACTCTATAAATCATATACACAGTTATAAAACCATAAGAGTGATAATATATGATTTTTAGTCACCTGCATGTCCTAGCTTTAATTAGATACTATCATTAAAATTGAATTGATTTGATATTGTAAAACACATAAGTAAAAATAAATTGTTGTTTTTCAAACTACTAATTCTTTTGAACTGTAAAAGATTATGTTATCTATATTTATTTTAATGACTCAAAACATTCAATAAATTAAAATAATGTGAAGGTATGCATGACAGAATATTGAATTATTTATATTATTTTTATAATTCATACAGGCTACAGACAACATTCTATTTTATGTTAAATTTTTACAAGTACAATTCATTCATGATATAAAGGAATCATTTAGGAAGACAAAAGAAACAAGAGAACATGAATATATTGCATAATCAATAGATTTATGTCTGTAAACTTTGTCTTTATAACAAGAAATTTTCAAGATAATTCTCCTTAACTATATTTATAAAGATTCAGCTCAAGATAAAATTTATAAATTAACAATATTTCTAAGTATAAAATTACTGATTCTTGAACTTCATGCATAATTTATTTTTTATTTTATGCTTTAAGTAGAATTAAGCTTTAGTCATATTATAACAGAAAATTAATTTATTGCAAATACATCTTACAGATTTATGCTATTATATTCATACATTAAGCTGTTAACAAGCAAATCGAACATTATTACTTGTATATAGAGGAAAAAAAAAATAATATAATCATTACTATCTATTGACAACAGAACTGCTTACATAATTACTAACAATCATAAATTAATGATATGATTAGGTGAATTCAACAAAAATTAGTGTTCATAATGATTTTCATCCTTTAATCTATGTCTAATCCCTTAGACTGATTTAACCTCCAGATAAGTATACACAGTATGACGATTTCTAAATGTGCGAAAGACACCGTTATTACAAATCAAGACAATTGATTTTATTTAATTAAAAATATTTTAAGATTGACATTTAACCTTTACTAGATACAATATGGCTTTTTAATTCCTTAAGCTTTCATGCATTACTTAATTTAAAATATGTCAAACAGGTATTACAAGCAAATACAGCATAAAAACAGAATAGGAATGTCTAACTTACTCATCATATCATTCTAAATTTCAATATGTATAATTTTTAATAAATAATTTATTAAAGAAAGGAAAAAAAAAACCATAAATTATTTACATTTTCGTACCGAAGAAAATCACTGGTAAATTATTTAGAATTTTAGAAATAAAAAATATAAAATTCATAAATAAAAGCATTATCGGTTTTACCACAAACATACTTTTAACTCTAAACTCTCTCCGTGTTTTAATCGCAGCAATCGGACCGATCGTATTCTCACAAAAGGCTCGAAGACGATAAACTTTCCACTCGTCGAACCAATACACGAAATCGAGATGCTAACGTTACCTCGTCGTCGAAGGTAACTTAAAATCGACGGCGCACAGACTACACATATTACGTTTACACGATATATTAATTATTTCGCGCATTTTATCTCGCGTATACGAGTACGAGAGGTACGCTATTATCGTTACAATGCCAGGCCTAACATATAAATCAACCAGAATCATTCATTGCATTTAAATAACCATATTATATGAAATAATTACATTTAATTATTGTATTATATTTATATTTATAAAATATAAAATTTAAACATTTTTTCTCGTTGCATATTATTGTTTATTCAGTAAAAATACACCATATTTTATAGTATTATTATTATTATAATTGACATTCTGAATAATAAAGTGCTTATTTTCCTCTTATCTCTAATTATTACTAAAGCCAACATACCCATTTTAAGACATAATCGCATTATCCTTTGATCTAACCGTAATTATGAAATAACACTTCACACGCAACGTTACATCGGGTTCATCGAGATTAGTATTAAGGATATTAACTATAACTACACTTTTTAAAGTTCTTTATTAAGAAATTTTGCGTATAGACTAACTTTTGCTGCCTTGCATATCGTCATCGTGTCAAAATAACCTATTTTAAACGCGCTATAAACAAACCACGAATGTCGTGTGGTATTTATCGTCAATTTTATCGTATTACGGTGTTTTTATTCGCGTCTGAAATTTCCCTACCTTTCGTTTGATGATTTATTATCCATTTCCAACGTTCACTTCGCCATCTTGAAAAAGCACTTCTACAAATCGGCCAATAGGTGTCAATTTATTTTAAAATGTTACGAAGTAAACTCGGTATTATTTTATAGGGGCCAAAGTTATTAAATAATAAATTTAAGAAAATTCTCAATTCTAATATTTTAGTAAGAATAATTATGTACACCTTCTCGACTGCCATCTAGCGTGTCTTTTCGACAATATTGAATAATTATGCGGCTTTTGAATAATTTTGTTTTTCTTTATTACTATTTTTTTTAATGGTTGTAAAATAAAATGAAAATTTAAATGTAATTTTAAACCATTGATTAAAATTTTTATATGTTTTTATTTAATAGAAAAATATTTCAGTTTGTACAAAAATAATTAATAGCAAAATCAATTGCAGCGCAAGATTCAGACACGAAGAAAACAAATTATGTATTATTACTTAAAAGTTGTGTTTTTTTTTAATTGTTTCCTTCCCGTAGAAGCCTTTTTATCGAGGGCATCGTGACCAACAATGAGATATCCGGTTGGTGAGGAACGAGACCCGAAAATTTCTCGGGTCGCTCTCGGGGTTCGACTCCAATTCCCCGGAGCGGTAGGCTAACATCTTAATTACTTGGCCATCCTGTCGACGAATCATATTTTTCATAAGCTTCCATTTATGCAAATCTACAAAAAGTAATTATGATGATTACTGTGAAACTTTGTTTCTCAATAAAAAATTTTCAACGCGATTCATCTCGATGTTTTTTAATACATTATTCTGGTCACGTTTTAAAAGAATATACGGTGTTAAATTTTTATTAAATAATAAAAATAACATAAAGTTAAATTTTAATTCAATAGGAAGTATTCACGAAATACGAATCAAATATTTGAATATTTGGATATTTGAAAATTATTATTTGAAAATATTTAGTACAGTTTATCCATTATATATATATTAACTCTTTCCACCCTGTGGGCACTAAGAGGGCCTATTTTTGCTAGCCCATTATGGGTTCGGCCAGGCCCACAGTGGGCGACCGAGTGGTGAGGGACGGAGCTCGACATATCCGAACCAACCAACCTCCGAAAAATTCCTGGGGATTATATGACCAGTCCTGATTCCATCACGGGTCCCCCAAAGCGGAAGGCTGCCACCTTGAGCACTCGGCCATCTGGCTCAATCATTATATTTATAGTGGATAAACTATATATAATAATGAATACATTATATATATATATATATATTTAAAACTCTCCGCCCTGTGATCACCTAGAAGCAGTGGTTGCCAACTTGACCACTCCCCCATCCTGCCAGCTATAAATGCACAGTGTATATTACTGACTGTACGTGAAACAAATATTAATGCGACACTTCCACGCGATTGATTGATTTGTCAATAAGAGGCACTAGTTTATCAAAACTATAAGCCGGCCGTAATTTGTCTATTACAATTGGGCCTAATTTACAATAACAGTGATAAAGGATGAAAAATGACACCCGGATTCGTATTAACCATGTTAATTTATACGAATTAGAATATCATTTGAAACTAAATTTCCACAGTACAACCTTAGGACGAAAGCTTACCGCATAGTTTTTATGCTATTGATTATTTGATAACAATAATGTACAGTACTATAGCTACTATACTATAGCATTTCAATCACGACTGTGGCGACAGCTTTGGTCATAAATTCAAAAGTCGCCACCAGGCGGAACTCTGAACTGAACAGACCTGGCAACCTGACCTACGACCTCACTTTTGAGTTCGGACCTCGCTCTAGACGCTCGTGTTCTCGTCTCTGCGCTCGACTTGTACAATCGCACCATATCTCATGTACTGTACTGTACATAATAAATTTAAGTTTTTTGTATGTAGCCTTGTTTGTGTATCGTAATTATTAAGCACGAACCAGCGCTACAATGACTTTAAACAGTTGGATGAGTGAGCGGTCAAGGTGGCGTTCTGGAAGATCCGGGATCGAATCCGGACACACCGAAATATCCCAAAGAATTTTAGGTAGTGGTCTGTCCGGGTATGTCTGTCCCTGGATGGGACGGCCGGCGCCCCATTGGGCTTGGCTAAACACATAATAAGCTTGCTAAAAGAGTCCCTCTTAGCGCCCACAGGCGGAAATAGATTTAAAAGAATCCGTCGTGGGTACTTCAATTTTGCCCCATTTATACTATCTATGCTAATATTATACAGAAGTAAAGTTTGAAAATTTAGATGTAGGAGGTAATCTCCGAAACTACTCATCCGATTTCAAAAATTCTTTCACCAATATTTAGAATGGACCTTCGGGGTAAACATAGGCTGTATATTATTCCGTTAAAAATTCATATAAATTAAAGGATATCATCTGGGTAAGCGTTATGTTTCTGGTGTCGGCGGGTGGCGAGGGGCGTATACGAGATAGTAAGCACGCGGTGAGATACGCAGTGCACGTATCCGAACTTGTACAAAATAAAATAAAAATAGACTACAGTATATACAAAAAAAATATAAAACGCAAAAAAATTTTCCGCGACTTTCATGTACAGTACATGTTAAAAAAATTAACAATGAAAATTTGTGATTTTTGAATAAAAATACTTACTTTGAGAGAGTGATAAAAATGTAGTTGTGGATATTTTCTAAGACTGTTTCCGCGATGGGTGAATGGCCTAGGCAGAAAGGCACCAGCCGGCCCAGAAAACCCTAGTCCTAATTTGGTCGTATCTACCTAAATTTTCGTGAAAGAGTTGACGCATATAAGTCAGGTTAACTGATCGTTACTCTATGGGCCTGACCGAGGCCCAAATAAAAGCCTTTATAGTGCCTGTGGGTAAAAAAGAATTAAAATTGAAAACATTATTTTATAATATATTTTTACACTATCTTTATTAACAGGTTTAAATGGAAATCGTGCAATGTTTATCTGTTGTCCACAATAGCTCAGAAAGAGTAATCAGATCATTGGATGCAAAGTTGGATCTGATTACTCTTCGACTTGTAAACTTTGAAAAATTGATAAAATTTTTCAAAGTTTACAAGTCGAATACGTTGCATAATTATTTTCCAAAAATAGACTCTAGTATTTATTTAAGACTATAAAAACAAAAATTAATAATTTCTGACAATGTCGCAACAGGGAAGTTTGTTGAATTCATTTAATTCACACGAGGCCGATGCTTGCAATTCGATATTGTTTTTTATTTATGATGATTGCTGAGATTTCAAAATGTAATTCTAGAAATGCTTTCTTGTAGATTTGTATAAGCATTACAGACTAAACAGTAATTGATCTGTCAACAGAAATATGACACTGTGAAATCCTGTAATACAATACTTTTTATACGATTCACGTGCATCTTTTCTTTTTTAACTCTTCCCGCCCTTTGCACTAAGAGGACCTCTTTTAGCGAGCCACAATGGGGCGACCGGGTGGTGAGGGACGGGCCCGACATATCCGAAAGGACTGAACATCGAATAATACCTGAGGATACGACCAGTCCGGATTCGAACCCGGGTCCCCCATGACAGCAGGCTGCCCTCTCGACCGCTCGGCCATCCAGCCGTAATTCGTGTGCATCAATGGCAGATTACAAAATAAGCAAACTAAGTCCTTTTTGGGTTATCGAGCTTAAGATGCCCTAATAGAAAAATGTACTTATTAAACTCTATCCATAAATACTAAATAGTTATCTTAAAGTTTATGATTCTAGATGCATAATTTTTTTACTGACTATACTTTGTCACCACATTTATAACGAAAGAATTGATGAGCCACTATACTATAAGTACTATGTTAAAAAATTCCGAGGCGGATGGCCGAGCGGCCCAGGTAGCGGCCCCCCGCTCTGGGGGTACCCGGGTTCGAATCCGGATGGATCAAAAAATCCCCAGGAATTTTTTGGGGGTGGTCCGTCCGGATATGTCGGGCCAGTCCCTAACCACCCGGTCACCCCATTGTGGGGCTGGCCAAAAGAGGCCTTCTTAGTGCTCACAGGGCGGAAAGAGTTAACAATAACAACAACAAAAAAACCCTGTTAAAAGAATATAACAGATTTCGGGTATGTCTGTCCGGGCAAGATTGAACGTTTAAATTTAATGTTCGTTTAATCTTGAATGTTTATTACTAATTCAGTTGACAAAGTCACAAAACTTTTTATATAGAAAATTAATTAAATTAAAACTTTTATTTGATTTTTTTAAACTACGCTCTGAGGACACTAAGAGGGCATTTTTTGGAAAGTTCATTATGGGTTTAAACAGGTCGACAATTGGGCGACCGGGTGATAATGGACGGGGCCCGATATACCACCACCCGAAAAATTCCTGGGGCTTTTTCGACCCTAGTCCACAAGTGCGATAGGCTGCCACCTTGACCGCTCGCCCAGCCGGCCGTCTAACTGGCATTTGATTAGTCTGTGGCATACGATGGAAACAGAAATAAAGTAGAATCATCATCAGATACTTTTTAAATTGATCAATCATAAATCAATCTGTTTGACGGCATAATTTAAATTAATATTCAAAAACAACAGTAATAGTAACCTCTGTTTTGTTGCATGCCGTGTGGTTTTCACTCATTCACACACGTCTGAAATGGCGTAGAGGAGAAGGTGGTATTATGGAACCCCAATTACATTTTAGTGAATTGTAAACAAGGTATCATAACTACACCCACATTTTTTGTGCAAAAAATACCGGTAACTATTAAACTAAATGTTCCTAATTGGATCTTTCGTTAGTGTAACTATAAATATGGTTTTTGAAGTCAGAAAGTAGGCTTGGAGAAAATCGGGTGGTAATACGGAACCTTACCGTATATTTTCAAAAAATGCTTTAATGTAGCCAAAAACAAATAGGAAAGTACAAAAAATGTTAAATAATTACAAAATTATTTACTCCGACGTATTTTATCACAAAAATGCTTTTATAATAGAAAAATATGACCTCCATCAACGATATATATTCCAGCAGCTCTATTTCGATATTCTCTTGACTTTTTACCTAATGTCTTTTTCACAAATTGCTCCGGACGAATGTCCGCTGGCAAAGAGAGAGTTCGGAGGAGTCGAGTTCCATATTACCGTAAAAGCACCAATGGGGTCCGTATTTCACGCATCGCCATCTCCAATTAACTTATGTCCGTCGAGACCGAAATTTAAAAAACTTGAACATCGCGCAGATTAATACGCACCCCTAAGTCTCTGGAACGGAATACGTGCACCAGTGAACCTACAACTACACAATTTATATTTTAAAAATAATTAAATTCGCTTAGCATTCAAAACTCGCGAATTTTGCAAAAATAAATTTGCCGATTAAATACGGACAACTGTTTAATTGAAGTAAAACGGGTTTTCCCCTCGCTACGGATGTCTGCCTAGTGCAATTCGGCTACAGTTCGCCTTTATTCTCGGTTCGAAATGGGGTGGTTCCATAACACCCTCAGTGTTCCATAATACCACCTTTTCCTCTATAAGTTTTATTTTGGTCACGAGACAAATTTTTAGGGAAAAAGTACATCTTATAAGCCAGCAAATACAGTATAGATAAAAAATAATTAATTTTATAATTATAAAATAATCTATACGTATGCTCTGGCGGAATCCTCAATGACTCGCTAAAAAGGTCATCTTAGTCACTACGGGGCGGATAAAGTTTTAAAACGCTGATTGTGGGTTCGGCCAGGTTCACAAATTGATAGACAAATGGCGAGGGGCAAAGTCCGACAGATGGACCACTGCCGAAAAATTCCTGAGATTTTTCGGCCCGTACGGACGCGATTCCGGATTCACAAAGCGGTAGATCGTCATCTTAAAGCTCTCGCCCATCCGGTCTCTTTATGCAGACCTCTCAACATCTTCGGTGCATAATTTTCAATAGCCGAAAATTATTCGAAATACTTTTAAACGCATCTCTTCATATTTTTAAATGTTCTTTGTCAGATCAGCATCGATAACGAGTCGTTAAGTACAAATACAACACCGAAATGCAATATATTATAACAACTTTTTTTTTCTAATTATTTTCCTTTTCCTTACCTTTCCTTCGTTTATTTACGACATTTATTTCAGATAAATTACCGTCATTTGTATTCTTTGCTTCGATACATTTGAATGAGCCATTTTGTAATTGGTTCTTTGCCGTTTCCGCGAGAGAATGTTACTTGTGAAGACGATTCGAGGAATGTGTGGTTTTCGGGTCCATATTCCTATCTTTAGTACAATTTCTATCTCGATCCGATTTATCAATTGGAGCCACAATAGAAATCATCTTTATAGTCGGGAATTTGACTAGATAAAGATTCTTCTTTGAGCAGAGGTTCCGAATACTTCTCTCGAAATAACGAATTAAGAATTCTTCATATCTTTGGAAATATTCCTGAACATCTTTGTAGCTTACTGCAATACTTATCGCAGCGGAATCAAACCCTAAACAAAACGCACATTATTTCTACTAAAATAATCGTAAAGATGACATCAGAAGATGTGTATATATTCCGGAAGCCATCTCTACTGCATCCATAGCTATTATATTTCTTCCCAGGCGACAATCTTCCACGGTATTATTAATATTTGCCTTTCTCCTATTTTTTCGGATGATTTGAGAGTCGAAACGGTGGATATCCTTTGGGTTTCGACTTTTTCTTGTTAATATCTCGGGTTTTTAGAAAGTTTTCTAATTCCGAGAAGTAAATCCCGTCATCATCTTTGTTACGCGGGTGTCCATTTCGAAAAATTGTTGCTTTAATAATCGATCTCCTTTATCGCCTAATATTCTTAGTGCTTTGTCCGTCCAAAATATACGTTTATTCATTGTTGTCCTTCCTTCGTGTTTCCGATCGTCGATCCAAAGACTTTTCTTAACCTTAGACATTTCATCGAAGGAATTTCCGGTCCACGTCAATGTCACATCCTCCAGTATATTTTCGTCACGTTTCTTGTGTCTGCAATTCACTTTATCCATTAGAAATCGCGTTCTTTTCCCCGCAGAAAGAAAGAATCCAACAGAAAACAATGATAAAAGCCTGTAAAGTACTATTTTTAGCTTATCGCTCTACAATGAATTTCGTTCCGGAAAGAGCCAGTACCTAACGGGTACTTTACGCGGTTCGCGTTTGTTAGTTTGCCAGGCCTGGACTTTTCGCGTGCACCGAAATAAAATTAAAGACAAGTTAGTCAAAATCAATAAAAGTATTTAATAACGATCTAGGAATAACTATTTACAATATTTATAACAAAACAACAAATTTATTTAAACAAATAAATTCCAAAAGTCAACCCGACAAAATTCAATCTTATTCTAACTTACAAGTATTCCCCTTGGAATTCCGACAAAATCAATCCTTAAGTACAGAATTTCTTACTACTACAAATCCTAACCGTCACCTCATTTATACTAGGAACCTTTTTCCAACTCAAGCCTTTTCCTATTCTTCGATCCACAAATCGAAAACTGCAAACGCTTTGGACTATTTCCTATTAGACCCCTCGTTCACTGCTACCAGCAGACTACGCTTAATCCTTTCAGGAGCTCACCTCTGCTTTCTTCACTTGAGCTACGCTATTTATAGTCTGAGGTGACGTCACGGTTTCTAAGTGAGACACACCCCTCATTTACATACTTATACGTAACGTTCACTTTTTTCTTCTATATCTGGTAGCTTAATTCCCGACAATACATTGTTAACCTTTTACAGTCTTTTGTTGAACAATTATCGGGATGTTTCCTTTAAGGTTTAACAAGTCGCCTAAAAGTCTGTGGGGTCTTTCCCCCCCTTTCAGTGCGGGATTACTATCTGCCGCTCGGGCGTGCACGTGAGTGCAAATGCTAGCTATGGCGCCTTCTTTGCGTCGTCGGTGAGTTGGTTTTATCTTCTCTCTTTTTTTATAACTTTCTAAGGTGAGGAAACCTTCGTCCTAACTAAACATAAGCCCCAAACAAAATATAATAAAAGCAAAATAAAAATAACGCTCGGACTTGGTTCCTTACAAGCCAACAAAGAGATAAAATTCGCATTCGTCTGGCCAAACATTTTCGCAAACGCATTCGACAATCGCAAATAATAAACCAATAATACAAAGTTGTAATTTTGAATCAATTGCGCATATTTGGACACGCAAATTCTTTCACAGTACGATAGTCCGACATATCGACGTTTTTGTTCTTGCGGACTTTAATATAGTGATCACCGGATAAAGTGGACTTTGAAGAGTGAACAATTTTGCGTAACAAATTGTAACTTTACTTTTACCTGTCGGCCATCGACATTATTTAACGCCACCATACAAAATGCGTTTAAGCGTTTTTCGTGAAATTTGTCATTAATTACATTGTAAAAGAAAAATCCTTTAACTCCAAACAAACAAAACGCTTTTCCCTCGACTGGAAAACTACTTTTAATTAAAGTACAGTAATACCTCGACTTACGCGAACCCGGAGTTACGCGATTTTCAAATCTCGTCGATTCGTGTTTTGTTTGAGCGCCACGCAACCCTTGATTACTCACTCCCCCCACACTATTGTTCGGCTTACATGTTCGGATGTGTCGCGCCGAATCCACACATAGCTACAATATATTTTGTGTTATTTATTTCTGTGTTTGTTATATCTACGGAGATTCGAGAGACTCTACTATGTCATCCAAACGAAGTAGAACTAATTCTTCTGCATCAAACAAGAAAAGAAAAACTTTATCTTTGGAATGTAAAGTTAACATTGGGTATGTTCGTAAAGTCGAACGAGTTAAGCGAGAATGAAGTCATCGTTATTCCTATTTCGTTAGACTTTTCGAACGATTCGTTACTAACGCGTTTAACTCGTTTGACTTTACGAACGTACCCATTATTAAAGACTTCGATACAAAAATGAAAATTTGTGAATTGGCAAAGAAGTTTGATCTACCGGAATTATCGGCAGAACAATTATAAAAGGCAAAGAAAAAATTCTCGAAGCTGCGAAAAATGCTCAATCTTTAAATTCAAGCGTCATTCGTAAACGTCACGGTATTATCGCTGAAATGGAAACAATGTTAAAATTATGGCGTAATAATCAAGTAAATGTGAAAAATTGTAAAATAATATAGGCCCTAATTTGTTATACATATGTGTTATCTGAGATTTTATTAATCATTTTTTTTCTAAATTATTGTTTTCTTTAGTCTCCGGCCCCAATTAAAAATTATTTGTATGTATTTATATGCAAAACTATACCCCGACTTACGCGAATTCGATTTACGCGGTTACCGCTCGGTCCCACCTATCGCGTAAGTTCGGGGTATTACTGTAATTTCGTAATTGAAAAATTAGGATCGCTGTTAAATAAAATTTCGATTCCTTCAATAAAACTCGATCCTTTGTGTTTTAATAATGAACACGGAGTCGTTGTTTTCTAGTTTATAATAGGAGTACTGTATTCTGCTAGATATAAGCTGAAACAAAGTAAAATTTAAATAAGAAAAGCTAGAATAAATTCCGAAAAATCCGTTTATTATTATTACAGTAAGACCCCGTTTAATGCGGGGGATACGCTCCTAGACGACAAAGCGCTAAACGAAACGGCGTTAAACCAGGTCATTTTAACACAGAATAAATAAGGAAAGGGAAACACGCCACCAAAAGTAAACAGATTTTTACTTTAATTTTAGGTTATTGTTATATTAATTTGCGTAATAATATATGTTAAATAACACACAAACGTATGCACGCGGAAATGTAAAGTTCATTTTTTGCCAGGAAGGTCCCGGCTTTTCCGAAATTCTTGTTTTTTGCGATAAAGTCGCGTAGTTTCGTTCGTCGCTTTTTTCTCTTAAGCAAATGTCGGTAGCGGAAGATCGCATCCGGAACACCTGGTTTGGCTTTCGCACCCCTTTTAAAATCCGGATCGTTGGCTACGATTCGATCGACGATTTCGGTTATCGTTATCAAACTTTTACTAAGGAAATCTGTAGCGAGTTCTTTGGGTTTTTTCCTGTTCTCGAAGGTGGTCGTTGGTAAGGCTCTTACCAGAAACCCGCGGTAACTCCTCGATATCCCGCTCGTCTCCCACTTCGCCGTATCGATTAGGTTGACAATTTGGTCAACCTAACGATACAGCGATAGGCTCTTCTGGTTGAGAATTCTTGGCTACCTTCGGCCATAACTTCTTCCACACTGCGTTCGCGCATTTATCGGTTAATTCTTGCCATGCCGAGTCGATATTGCCTACGGCATCCACGATGTTATATTTTTTCCAAAATTGCACTAAACAAACATAGATTTAAGGAAAATACGGCGCTACGACGAATTGCCACTTCTTGCCGATTGGTTCTTGTTCGGGAGTAATCGTATTAGGCCTATATACGAATCGATGAAATGTCGCGATAATTTGAATCGGCGTAAATTTTGAGCTTTGTTTACGGCTTCGAGCAGACCGCGTTATATCGAATCGACGTTAATCGAGGCAGCGTGTAGCGGGGTCTTACTGTAGTTTAATATGTTATTTTCGTTAGAATCGAAAGTTTCTAAGTGTTTTTAATATATTATTTCGAAAGCAGAGTTTCTGTTGTAAATTTAAAGCAAAAACAGTTTCGGAATTCTGTCGTTGTCACCTTGAATTGCATCAACGACGACGAGGGCGAAAAAGGAAGGCCCACCGAGATTTGAACTCGGACCGCTGGATTCAGAGTCCATAGTGCTAACCACGAATGTGTGAGTCAGTCGCGTATCACTCGAATGAATTGCAAATTGCCTTATCGCCGCATCTGTTGTTTCGATAACGAAGGCTTTTCCGTCTAGACTACACTCTCGCGTAGGAAAGCGAAGCGGTTGACCCAAATCGTCGCGTGAAAAGGAAATACATCGTATATAATAAAAAAATAAAATGTTCTTAGTGTAGGCTCTAGTAACAAGTTCACAAATTATGTCAAGCGCCATCTACGGCAAGAAATGTAACTATTTTGGTAGTAAAATTTTTATTATACCTAAAAAAATCCCTCTTCTTTCTAAGCATTTCTGTGAAAATCGCATCATCTTACTGTAAATAGTTTGCGAGTTATTAACTTTTTAAAATTTCTGTGACTTTTGAATCGCCCTGTACAGTATTTGTTTACCGTAACGCCGCAAACGGGCGATCTGCCTCGGGGAATACCTCCAGGGAGGACTTTCGATAAGAAAAGTGTTCCTATTTAGGTGTTACTAACGTGAAGAAAATCCGGAAAACTCCACGTGTCCGTCCCACTTTCGAG
Source organism: Centruroides sculpturatus (assembly GCF_000671375.1). Lineage (NCBI taxonomy): Eukaryota > Metazoa > Arthropoda > Arachnida > Scorpiones > Buthidae > Centruroides > Centruroides sculpturatus. The sequence goes on from NW_019384317.1 coordinate 1,218,112, forward strand.
ACGCGCACCCACGAAACCAGTGTTCGGTGGTTTTATTCACTCGGCCACTTGTGGAAATGCGTATAGCCTAAATAAACTACTAATATGATTAAAATTGTAACTGTAGTGAAGTCAGCCTACTGCTCTGGGACAACCGGGATCGAATCCGGACGTGATGGACCGAATATGTCGACCCCCGTCCCTCGTCACCCGGTCGCTTTATTGAGGGCCTGGCCGAACCCACGATGGCGTGCTAAAAGAAAGCGGTCCTCTTAGTGCCCACAGGGCGAAAGGAGTTTTAAAAAAAGTGGTCAAAGACCCGCTTTGTTCAAGGTCAATTCAAAGTCAAATCCGTAGTTATAAAGAAATATTTTATAAATAAATTTATTATAAATATTATAAAAAATGCATTAAATAAATAATTAAATAATAAATTGGTAATAAAATAAATTGAATATTGTCTACGTGTACTTTGTGAAACGTGGTGGCGCTGTAGTATTTATCAATTTGTTGACGAGATGCAAAAATGTTAAAACGTTTAAGCAGACTTTTTAAACGAAAATTATTTTTATTAATTTTATTTTTATTGTTATGCTGTTATTGTATTGTAAGCTTTATGAGACAGGTATCGATTTTTTAATAACTTGTTAATATATAAATGATATGATTTAGTGGAATTGTTTAATGATCTTAGCGTAACTTCTACCAAACCGTACGGTTTGCGGGTGTGAATGACATTGTTGGGACCTTAGATTAACAGAGACGTAGACCACGCCCTTAGGAGCGAAAAAGTCAAAGGAATCGTACCTTTATATGTGACCTTTGATGAGATACGGCTCCCGAAATCCCCACTTCCGGGCATTTAGTCGTGCTGCAAGCTCTGCTGTCTCTCGCGTGTTTAACACGTCAGACAGTCCCGCACGGTGTTCGGACATTTTAACGATATTTATTGGTTAAGTATAAAGAAAAATCCGACACGTGACCGTTTGCAAGATATTCGTTTCCAAATGTGGAGCCCCAAAGTTCCCCGTCTTGCTTGCGGACGTTGTGTTTGCAAACACGTTATATGTTGAGCGTGGTGACTAGTGCCTTTAATATAAATAATAAATGCATTAACTTCTACTGACCAAAAACAATTTTTATCTAGAACTGGTAGTACTGCTATTCTCCGTGCACGATCGACGCTCCGCGCGGGGTCGTGCACTTCGGTACTCGCTATCCTTGAACCTTGCCTCCGTGCCCTCTAAAACTATGTAACGTTGAGTACTTCGCCGACGGTCGAGCGAGCTACTCGAAGCCGGAATAGTCGCCCGCGCCGAATAGTTAAACACGATACGCACGGCGTGACTCCCGGTTGCCTCCTCGAAAAAGTCAATTTTGGAAGGCTATATCTTGCAAATGGTTTATTTGGCTTTTTTGCTTCCGAGGGAATGTTCTGTGGCTCGGTTAAGGTCCCGACGATATCGTTCGCATTTGCAATTGCGCCTTGTCGGTTCCTTTTGCAATTTATTCATAGTTTTAAACTGGGCACCATTGCAGATGTGATTCATTTAATAATTAATACAAAAATATGACACGGCACTTGCATTTGTAGATGATACGTCCTAATCCTTGAAATAAATACACACCCTATTTTTAATAAACAAAATAAAATTTTAAATACATGTGTAGGACCATAATGAAGACCTGTATAAACGAGCGATTATTTATTGAGACGTCATACTGCAATTTTTTTATTACAATGCTCTTAATTTTAGTAGTGTCTTGCCCCTGTACGTCATATTTTTCTTGTTAACAATCGAGTCTTGTCAGTTGTCTATCTTACTCTGTTTGGGAGAAAAATTTAGAATTTAAATAATGTGACTTGTGGTCCAAACCGAGTTTGTATATAGTGAATCGGAGCCTTTTGTTCCTAAGCTTTCCGTATCTGGTCTCAACTTTTATCTATCTAGGCCTGCCAGTGACCAAGCGGTTTTCGTACCCCGAACACTGGGAGTTCGTGGGTTTGCGTCTCGCTTGGACGGGCTGACCACGTGGAGTTTTCTGGGTTTTCTCCATGTCTGTAATGCTTAGATGCCAATTTCCCTTAAAAAAAAAAAGACCTCCCAGAAGGCATCCCCTTAGGCAGATTGCCCAAGTTGCATTGCCAACTAACAAACAAACTTTTATCTATCTAACTTTATTTTCAAGATTAAGGAAGACAGACAGACGGATGCCAATGGGAATTTATAGGTCTGCAATTTTTGAAAATTGTAGCCCAATAAAGCACCCCTGTACTTTTAAAGAATCTATACCAGATTTTCAAGCTGTACTGTATGGTGATGGGTGAATTTATAATTACCCCAGGCAACTCTATTTCTTTCTGCTATAATTTTTTCAAATGTAATTATTATATTTAATAATAATAATAATAAAAGTTACATTTATTACAAAGTATATTCATTTTTGGATTTTCATTGTGAAATTAATATAATAGAATTTTGTGTAATTGACTAGTAATTTTTAAGTAAGTTTTATAAATTGCATAGCATGGTAGTGATATGCACAGTCTATTCCTTGCAATTAAATTTTTAATTTGATTATCTGATTTGCTTGTGCCAACGATGTATCTGACATCTAGCAGTATTTGCGCGAACTACATAATGGCGGCTGCTATGGGTACAAAGTCTGTGGTCTGTTAGAATTAGAAAGTGTTCAACCTACAATGGTAAATAATATGTATTGATGTGAATTTGGATGTAAGTCTAAAGGTTCATCAAACTCGGTACATATGCGAACATCCCGAAAAAATAAATTACTGCGAAAAAAGTGGGAAACTTCACTGACAAAAGTGGGAAACTTCACTAACATCTAATTTTGCTGTGCTTAAAATTCTTTTATTTTTACAAACGTTTTCAACCTATCTAATATAGGCCATCGTCAGGTTTAATATTATAAATGTTCCAAAATGGAACGTACTGTTTTTGAATATTTTACATATTTAAAATGTTTTTTTTTTAATTTATCTTTAAAGTAAATTGAAAGTGTATATATTAAATAAATAAATAAAAAGTAAATGTCTTACCTTATTAAATTTTTTTTATAAAAAAAACTTTGTTTCATAAAATGCATCAATGATGAAATATTCTCAAACTGCAAATACTTTATAAACTAATAGGAGACATTATGGTAAGAAGTTATAAAATATTAAAACAAACAACATACATAAAGTATTATTGTTATTTATGATTGTAAAAAAGGGAAGGCACTGAGGTCGGCGTTATGTGTGCGTTTTTTATTCGCTTGTGCCTTCCCTTTTTTACAATATAATATTTTGGCGTGATCGTCAGCAAATTGATTGTTATTTATGAATTTTATTTTTTGAAATTTAAACATTCAATATATATATTATACTCTAAATAGTTTAGATTGTTTCCTATTNCATCTAAAAATAAAAGAATTTTAAGCTCGGCAAAATTAGGTGTTGGTAAAACTGAAGTGAATTTGTTGCTAAGAGGTGGATAGATATGAAGTTATGTTTTAGCATTTCCTCTCCTTATAAGACATCTTTTTCGATCACCCACATATTCTAAAATCTCACAAAGTGTAATCATGACTTAAACAACTACAAAATCAACTAGGATTAATGTCGTACACAAATACAGATAAAACGTTTTCACTTTAGAGAGAAAAGATATTAAAAAGACAACACACACATGTAACTCTTGTATGTTGCCACACACGCTATACCCTTGGTGGCAGCCATTTTGTCGACTCATACGCCACCTATATTTACTGACACAAGTGAATAGATATTCTGGTAGTCTCAACTTCTTCTTCTTACTTTAATATCTAAAGCTTTATTAATGATTAGTATTATAATGAAGCAAAATTTTAGTATACTGAATTTATTCTGTTTCCTAAAAATTATAAAAAGTTCCAAAAACAGTAAAGGGATTTTATTAATAAAATCCAACAAAGTTTTATCTGGAACAAAACATTCAAGACAAAATTTTGACTTTGAAATTTTAAATGATGATACGAGCCATTTAACATCATTTAAAAATTGTTGAAGTGTTTTTTTATAAAAAAAACTTTGTTTCATAAAATGCATCAATGATGAAATATTCTCAAACTGCAAATACTTTATAAACTAATAGGAGACATTATGGTAAGAAGTTATAAAATATTAAAACAAACAACATACATAAAGTATTATTGTTATTTATGATTGTAAAAAAGGGAAGGCACTGAGGTCGGCGTTATGTGTGCGTTTTTTATTCGCTTGTGCCTTCCCTTTTTTACAATATAATATTTTGGCGTGATCGTCAGCAAATTGATTGTTATTTATGAATTTTATTTTTTGAAATTTAAACATTCAATATATATATTATACTCTAAATAGTTTAGATTGTTTCCTATTATGTTTATATTTTTTGTTTTGATGATCTCTATATAGTTGTTGGACTATGTTACAAAATAAATAAGAAAACTTTAAAAGCCAAAGAATGATGATAATCCATTTATATATTGTAAATTCTTAAGGTAGCTGTTTTCTTAAAAGCACAAAATAAAATTGTTTTCTACTGATTTCTAATCTTATGCCTGCTTTATCATTATTATTCATAGATTTATATAATAATTTATCATAGCAGTATATTTTTATAAAAAATAATTTGTTTTAAACGATTTATTTTCATTAGTCTCTCATTATAATAGTTTAACTGTTATGTAAAGAACTTATGTAAAATAATTTCTACAAAAGAATTACACACGTGTTTTAAAACTTATGATGCAGCACTTGCAATATCATAATTTGGATGTATTCCATACCAACAGGTCTCTCTGCTTGAGTATTGGTGAGCACTTTCCATCTATTCTCAACCCATGTTCAACTGCTATATGTATCTTTTTCACCAAATACTTACATCTATTGCTTTGATTTCTAAAAATCCTACAAGTTGTGTATTACCTTGTGTTAGATGTTAATTAATACTGTTCTTGCTATATTTGTCTGCATTCATCTACAGTTATACTTTTTATAGCTATCATTACTAGCAGATATCTTTGTCCTTATGTTTTGGACACATATACACGTATATATGTTTTTCTTGTCAATCATTAACAAACTTTAAGTTAATGGCAAGGTTGAGGCCGAAGTTTTAAACGCAAAAACGTGTACATCGGATGTTAAGCCTAAAGTTTGACAATGGTGTTTGGAATGTCGGGCATGATTCCACTGACTATCCAAACACCATTGTAAAACTTCTAGGCTTACAGGAAAGCGGCACTGAACGTCCGGACGACGTATACACTTTTGCACTTAAAACTTCGGCCATGACCTCGCTAATAATTGCAGAAAAATTCAATAATGCAGTACAAAAAGTTATCTTAAAAAATTCTATCAATGAAAGTATATAACACATTTATTATTATATTAATAATTAAGATTACTTCAGTCTAAAATCAAATATATTTAAAATTTAAATAAGCTCTGTCTGATAATGTTTACAGATCTTTTGTCTAAGAAAATATAAATTTGTTATTAAAAAATTTTGTATTGAAACAAAAATTATTTTTGAAAAATCTAATTAAATATTGAATAGTTTAATATGCAAAGAGTATACTTTTTATTACTGAATTTTATACAGTATTTCGTATATTCATATTATTTTCTTATATTTCAATTAAACTGAATAAGCCAATTTCAACTTTTCACACAAATGTATACTTGATTATGTAATGGATTTTTGTACAATATTGACTAGCAACATTCTCAAATATATTATTGAATAAATATATTTTATTGTGACAGCTAGTCAATTAGTATTTAGAACCTTAATTGAGAGTATGCAGTTTGTAAGTAAACATAGCGTGACATTGCCGTATCGTGATAGAATTGAATTGGAGACAGAAGGAAAGAAGCTATCCCTGCACCTGTTAGGCACAGAAGAGGTGATTCTTGTACAGTAACTGATGGACGTGGACAGGTAAACTTTGCACTTGTCGCCACATGAGAGGCTATCCTCATACCTGCAGGCCATGGGTGAGAATCTTTGCACTGGCCAGGTATGGAGAGATGATCCAAGAACAAAGCAGTCAATGGCAATTCCTATTTTTTATTGCATTTTTGGATTCCACATTCAATTAATGGAAAATGGCAAAGTGTAATCAAAGTCTATCAAACAGATTTTGAGAACGAACACAATCACAATTCTGTAAGCCTCACAGAAGAAGCTTTGCTAATGGCCTACATCAAATATAGTTAGTTAATTAATGCTTCTAGTCCTTTAAATATTATTGTATTAATATTAATCTATTGTGACTATAATCTGTTAGTAAAATTTATATAATAAGTTCTATTAATAGATTATAGTCACAATAAACTAATATTAATAAAATAAACATAGTTGTTTTAACAGCTGTGAAATTTAAATTTGATATTAAAATAATGGTTTTACTTTTAACATTGAAAAATGTATTACTTGGAATTTATTTTTGTTGAGATCTGATTTAAATTAATTTACTTTTAATCAATTTTTCTATTGAGTTTTAAAATATAATATAATTCTCGTTTTTAGAATTTTGCTAATATAAGATTTATTTGAATGTAGACAGACAACTCAAGTTCAGACATTACCGACATTCGTCTTCCGGTACCATCTTTTAACTGGCATCCGCCGTATGATTTTATTAACAATGGAACCGGTAAAGGATCAACTTGTCGTAACTCAATACAAGGAAAAATTTTAATTGCTGATGATAAAGGTAAAAAAAGGAAATTGGGCACATTGATTTTCTGTTTAATTCTAATACAATAGAATCCATTTATTGTACAGTAATTACTTTAAGACTTTTCAAATACTGATGATGGTAATTGGGGTAAGTAAAAGTGACTATATTTAGTGATAATTTTATTCTAATTTTATTGACTCTGATACCAAAAAGATATATTAAAGCAATTCAAAAATATATAACTTGAAGGATTTATTAAATTACCATTATAATTAATTTTGTTATGGTTATAATTACTAATTCTGTGGATGTTAAATGACCTACAATAATACCTGTGATTACAGTAAGTGAATTCTACTTTATAAAGATATAATGATTATGATTTTAATATTTAAACTATTATAATTTTTAAATACTTTCTTTTTTGTACTTGTAATATTATCATCATCATTATGCCTAAAATTAAAATTATTTAATTGCAGGTTAATCATAGATTAAGTTATTGTTTGGATAATTTTTTATCCAAAAATCACAAAAATGATTTTTTATAGAAAAAATTATTTAATATTTTGTATTAGATAACCTAAAATAATAATTATTTGAAAAGTGATTAATTTAGAAATTAATTAATATGGGTACAAAGGTATGCAAATGTATTTAATACATACTTTTTAATTTTTGTGTTTCTTTATATTCGTAGTAATGTGTTTATTTCAACAATCAATAAGTTGCTATAGTGCATATCAAATAGAAACAATAATTTTTGTGTCAACTAATTAATTAAACATAAGTTTCTGTGACTATTTTAGTAATTTAAATAATGTAATGATGTTTATATAGAAATAAATCTCTTGTCTTAGCAACCAAGGAACAATAATGAAAAACATAGAAACTGTATAGTTTTTAAAATAAAATTCTATTTTTTTTTTAAAGGATATGTATGCGAAAGACACCATGTGCTGTCCAATGGATGTTGTAATCCAAAGGCTTCGACGGCAGAAAAATATTTGTGTAAAACGTGTCAGAGTAACGGTTGTTGTTCTGTTTACGAACATTGCATCTCATGTTGTCTGCAACCTGAAAAGGTGAGTGAAATTTATTAATTTTGAACATTTTAATTATTTAATTTATTGAAGTGAAATATTTTATAATTAAAAAAAAATATTAAAAATTTTAAAATTTGTAATTACTTTTGTGTGTTAATGCAAACAATTGTGAGAGCCATTGTACTTTTAAAAGTTTAATTTCATGTTAATTACTTACACTATTTTTTTTTCCCTTGAAGCAATTTAAATACACTATTTCTAATTTTTATTTTCTCAGAAAATATAATAATTTTGTATTTAATATCATTCTTCTTAAAAAGTGTCTGTGAAATATGTGTGTGTATGTATATATAATTAGTTAGCTAAATATAATTTATGGTTTTACAACATATAGCATCTCAATATGTGACAGATTTTTTATTTAGGCTGCAGTTTGAAAAAAATTGTAGATATATAAATTTCCACTGTCATGTCTGTCCGTCTGTCTTTCTTTAATCTCAAGAACAGAGTTAAATAGATTAGATAGATGAAAGACGAGACTAGATACAGAAACCTTTGGCAGGAGGACGATTAACTATATAAGAACTTCCAATGCAAACTGGAAGTCATATTTCAATTCAAAAATTTTCCCTCGGAAGGTGTTAGATAGACGACCAGCATGACTCTATTGTTAAAGGAAAAATATGATGTATGGGGTGAACCACTACTAATTCAAGGTGGAGAGCATATATTTTAAATTAAATAAATTACAAATATGATTAAAAATTGCAGCCCAGCATTGTGATGATGTCTTAATAAATAATTGTTTAGCTATATGTTTTTTCAAATTAAGACAATGTTATCAGTCATATCAAAGACCAATCATATATTTGGGAATATCTGCTATTTGAGTTAATAAGTTAGAAATTATTCCATAAACAAACAAACACACAAACACACACACACACATATATATATATATATTTGTGTGTGTGTATATATATATATTTGTACACACAATAATAATGCAATAAATGCAATATTCAAATAAAAACAAATCTTAATTAATTTGCTAATTTTCCAGGATAGTTTTGCAATGGATGGAGATATGCTGGTAATNATTGAATAAAACGTTATATGAAAAAAGAGATATTTTCATGCTGCTTGTATGATTAATTTCATACAAGCAGCATGAAAATATCTCTTTTTTTGTAATATTATAAAAACAATTTTATTTATTTATGTAGAAAGCATTATTACAAAAGATTTTGGAAAAAGCATCCGAAGCATTCAATGTATTATTTGCATCTATAACCGATCATTTTGAATTATGTCTTACAAAATGCCGAACATCTTCACAGGTTAGTAAAATTATTATTAATAAAAATTAGAAAAATATAAAGTATAAGTGATTTAAATTTGAATAAAATGTATCATTATAGTTGAATTCAGTCACTAGCTTTGATTTTTTTTTTACCAATTGTATTAATGTCATGTCTAAGATTATTAAATAATATACTAAAACCTTCTGGTTAGAATTAGGCATTGTTTACATGTAGGTTTATTTCCATCTGTAAAAAAATATAATAATTACATGAAAATTTATTCAAATATATTATCTTTCTATAGCATATTTAAAATTTGCATCATCTCCCTTCTAACATGCAAATTACAGCTTGTTTTGCACATTTTGGCAGGACAATATGTGGTACTTGGTTGGGGCTCTGGAATATATTAGTCTTTGCTACTGTGCATTTTTACACCTGATCAAGATTCATGAAACAAACTGTAACAACTATGCCATGTGGATTTTGAATAGAAATTATTTCATATTTTTATCAGTTTGTCATTGAAATACATTCATAGTGATTAGTTTATTGTTATACTAATCAGATTGCTTATTGCCACAAGATTTTCAAATGGTACTTAACCAGCAGAGGACCTATGAATGAGAGAACTTTTAATTGCTTAATAATAAAATAATTACTATGGTAACATTCCAATGAAAAAATTAATGTAGATCTAAATCATATTTTTTTCAGATAGAATAACTGGTAATATACTTGCAAGAACTAGACTTGAATGCCATTCTAAGTACAGAGTCCATACAGACCCAGAAAGTCAGGAAATAAGATTTTTAGCTGAAAAAGTCATGGAAAGTTAGGAAATCTGCAAATATCGGGGAATCCGTCTGTCACTCATGCTCCTTTTTGATCTGAACATGTTTTTAAATTTGGTTCAGTATAGGGAGGTCTATGAAAACTGGAGCGACCAAACAAATGGCAAGATTTGTCAAGCTTATATCTCGTAAACTATAAATTATAGTTTCATGATTTAGATTTTGCTGGATAGAAGGTTTATGTCCATATTTAAAATGGTGGGTAATGAGGTATGCAGCTGTATTGTTTGTTTATTAAATTACGGAAACACAACACTTGGGCGATCTACCTAGGGGGATGCCTTCTGGGAGATCTTTTAATGCGTAACTGGTCCCTATTCAGTGTTATACGGACATGGAGAAAACCCGGAAAACTCCATGTGGCCCTCTTGTCCTGGTGAGGTGCGAACCACGACAGAACTTCCAGTGTTCAGGGAACAGAACTGTCAGCCACTGGTAGGCCATGCAGCTGGAGAGGGGTAGAAGTGCATAAACACTGAAAACAATGATGTGATGTGACATTGGGAAGTGAAACTTTGGATAGAGAAGAGATAGGACATCGAAATTGGCGTCGATTTGTACAGAATGACAGGATCTACAATATTATTTAGCAATAATAACTGATAACATAGAATTTAAAATTTAAAAGGAATTAGTAAAGCCCAAAATGACTAATGCTGAACAATGCAGATTTTATAGAGTGTACGAAAATCAAGTCTGTTAATTCCTTCGTGACTATTTTGAGTGTGCTGCCACATGAACCAATAGATATTAACTTGGAATGTGATAACCACCAAGATTTTATTCATTTACAACTTATCGTTTCTCTAGTATTGTATTATTAGACAGATTTACACCTTAAACGATTGTGATTATGAAACTATTGAGTGGTAGTTTGTCACTCACCTTGATAGTGTTATGCTGGAATATCCTTAACAATGAATGTTTACTCTATAAGGCACATAACAACATAACCATAGTGTCATTCCAAGTTTTACCAGTGTTTAATTGTTGAGATATTCAGATACCACTGGATAGCCACATCCTCTACATAAATACTCATGTTATACTGAAGAGGAATCACTAAAATACAATGATTTGAAATGCATATATGCTACAGTGTGAATAAATAATGTTACAAATACTTGCATAGTTAATTTAGTTACTGCAAGTCCAGGCAATTGAAATTCAGAACAGAATATTGTATCAAATTGTTTGGTTTATGAATCAAGAAAGAAATAAGAGAATAGAATTCTTATCAAAAGTCAAATTTAAAAATAAGAATTTAGCAACAGTTATTTTAATATATTAATTTGTAAAAGAATTGTATAATGATAATTAAACTTTTCAAATTATTATGCTAAATTATTTTTGAAAAATCTAATTAAATATTGAATAGTTTAATATGCAAAGAGTATACTTTTTATTACTGAATTTTATACAGTATTTCGTATATTCATATTATTTTCTTATATTTCAATTAAACTGAATAAGCCAATTTCAACTTTTCACACAAATGTATACTTGATTATGTAATGGATTTTTGTACAATATTGACTAGCAACATTCTCAAATATATTATTGAATAAATATATTTTATTGTGACAGCTAGTCAATTAGTATTTAGAACCTTAATTGAGAGTATGCAGTTTGTAAGTAAACATAGCGTGACATTGCCGTATCGTGATAGAATTGAATTGGAGACAGAAGGAAAGAAGCTATCCCTGCACCTGTTAGGCACAGAAGAGGTGATTCTTGTACAGTAACTGATGGACGTGGACAGGTAAACTTTGCACTTGTCGCCACATGAGAGGCTATCCTCATACCTGCAGGCCATGGGTGAGAATCTTTGCACTGGCCAGGTATGGAGAGATGATCCAAGAACAAAGCAGTCAATGGCAATTCCTATTTTTTATTGCATTTTTGGATTCCACATTCAATTAATGGAAAATGGCAAAGTGTAATCAAAGTCTATCAAACAGATTTTGAGAACGAACACAATCACAATTCTGTAAGCCTCACAGAAGAAGCTTTGCTAATGGCCTACATCAAATATAGTTAGTTAATTAATGCTTCTAGTCCTTTAAATATTATTGTATTAATATTAATCTATTGTGACTATAATCTGTTAGTAAAATTTATATAATAAGTTCTATTAATAGATTATAGTCACAATAAACTAATATTAATAAAATAAACATAGTTGTTTTAACAGCTGTGAAATTTAAATTTGATATTAAAATAATGGTTTTACTTTTAACATTGAAAAATGTATTACTTGGAATTTATTTTTGTTGAGATCTGATTTAAATTAATTTACTTTTAATCAATTTTTCTATTGAGTTTTAAAATATAATATAATTCTCGTTTTTAGAATTTTGCTAATATAAGATTTATTTGAATGTAGACAGACAACTCAAGTTCAGACATTACCGACATTCGTCTTCCGGTACCATCTTTTAACTGGCATCCGCCGTATGATTTTATTAACAATGGAACCGGTAAAGGATCAACTTGTCGTAACTCAATACAAGGAAAAATTTTAATTGCTGATGATAAAGGTAAAAAAAGGAAATTGGGCACATTGATTTTCTGTTTAATTCTAATACAATAGAATCCATTTATTGTACAGTAATTACTTTAAGACTTTTCAAATACTGATGATGGTAATTGGGGTAAGTAAAAGTGACTATATTTAGTGATAATTTTATTCTAATTTTATTGACTCTGATACCAAAAAGATATATTAAAGCAATTCAAAAATATATAACTTGAAGGATTTATTAAATTACCATTATAATTAATTTTGTTATGGTTATAATTACTAATTCTGTGGATGTTAAATGACCTACAATAATACCTGTGATTACAGTAAGTGAATTCTACTTTATAAAGATATAATGATTATGATTTTAATATTTAAACTATTATAATTTTTAAATACTTTCTTTTTTGTACTTGTAATATTATCATCATCATTATGCCTAAAATTAAAATTATTTAATTGCAGGTTAATCATAGATTAAGTTATTGTTTGGATAATTTTTTATCCAAAAATCACAAAAATGATTTTTTATAGAAAAAATTATTTAATATTTTGTATTAGATAACCTAAAATAATAATTATTTGAAAAGTGATTAATTTAGAAATTAATTAATATGGGTACAAAGGTATGCAAATGTATTTAATACATACTTTTTAATTTTTGTGTTTCTTTATATTCGTAGTAATGTGTTTATTTCAACAATCAATAAGTTGCTATAGTGCATATCAAATAGAAACAATAATTTTTGTGTCAACTAATTAATTAAACATAAGTTTCTGTGACTATTTTAGTAATTTAAATAATGTAATGATGTTTATATAGAAATAAATCTCTTGNACTTAACATTTCCAAAACACATATAATTTTTTGGGAATAATCTGTATAAACTATGCTATAAACAAAAAATTGTAGGATTACTTACCGAGTGTGCACCGTTCAACGTCGTTGTTGCTTAAGCTTGTTTTCGTCGCAGAGCAGCGCAGCAAACCGTGGCCGCGATTTCTGATGTTATTTTTCTGCGAAAACTTCGTTGAACTTTGGAGACATCATTAATAGAAATAATTTTTATGGTTGTTGAATAAGAAATGCTTCTTTCACAAGAAATGTATAAAATTACAGTGCTGTATTAGACTTACAGTACCTAATTTACATACTGTACAGACGATAGTAAGCTCAACTTACTCGCTTAAACTCTCCGTAGCATGGCGCTGGATGGCGGAAAGTAGTTCGGCTGCTCGTCCGCGATGACGAGTTGGTGATGACGTTTTACCGCGTTTTACATGTCCCTTTTAGTGTCTTTATACGAATATTGTCGCAATTTTTTTGCTCTGTTATAGGAACCCGCATTATAGGTAGTCTACTGTATAGTTATTTCCTAGTGTAGAGCACTTATTTAGATAGTTAAATTTTTATTTTCACATTTAGGTGTAATTTTTGCAGACATTCCTGTTATAATTCTTTAGCTTTTATAGAAAACTACAAAGAATAAAAGGAGGCATCAACTGTGCAGGAATGCTTGATAAATATTTTGCTTAATTTTTAAAATATTTTTACTGTTTCTTTCTGGGCTGCTTAATTAGTTAGTCTAAATTCTCTGTAATTAGTCTTTAATACTATTTTTTGTAATAGGTTTTTGTTTTGTATACAACTACGTTGTACTCTGTCTAAAATTTTTAATTAATTAATAATTTTTTAATAAACTATATTCTTTTTATTTGATGTTGTCATTTTTATGTTTTGTTTTTACTTTTTTAAGTGAATATAAATGCAAAAATTATGATTTCATATGAATTCTTAATGATCATGAATTAATTTATTTTCCCATTGATTGTTAACTTTGATATGTGCAGTTTTGATATACGTTGTATACTTGTGGAACCAATTAACCTCATATATTGAGGATGTTACTTGTACTTATTTTTCATTTTAATAATTAATTAATTTTAATTTTTTAAGTAAGAAGTTTATTTTTCAGCTAAGAAGTGTTGTAGAAGAAGATTTGGCAAGGAAAGTTAAACCCCAATTGAATGATATTTCTCGAAGGCAAGTTTTGATAGAATTACTTGGTCCTCAGTTTACAAAAAAGTATATTCCTAATCAACCAGGGGATCCATTTCCAGTAAGTTGATTTTTCTCAGCGAAAATATAATTTTTATTTTATTGATATGTGCAAATATTACTGCTATTAATAAAAGCATACAAATTCTTAATGACTATAGCATACTAAGTTGTATTAAAAACATTTTAGTGTATAAATTAGTGTATTTTAAGAAAAAGAATGGCAACTGTGTTAAGTTATAATAATTTACAAAGCATAAATATAATAGCATTATGTTAAATTTTATCAATACTGTTGTTAAATCAGTAGAAGTATTTATAAAATTATAGTATATACAGTAGAGCATTGATTATCCGACCCTCGATTAATCGTCACATCAGTTAACTGACCGTTCTAGTCGGCAAATTTCAAATGTCCGCTAGTGATGTGGCACTACAATATTTGGCTACGTCTTGGCTACTTTAATATTATTTTTGTTAAATTTTTGCGTGTTTTAGCTGGCATCAATGGCTCAACCATTGAAGGGAGGCCAATATTTAAATGACACCTAATTTTCTAATTATGAGTGGTTGGTTGTTTCGTGAGCAATAAAATAATTTTAAAATAATTTTTAACGATACAATAGCGACGATTATTATTTTAAAAAATTTGTTATAGGCTTAACATTGGTGAA
>NW_019384317.1:1233529-1240951 GCF_000671375.1 Centruroides sculpturatus
TAAAATATTCAGGTGGCTAAAAAGATCAGCAAGAAATGCTAATTTTAGGAGCCAAACAGGGTCACATAAATAATTCGCATATTCAGATTTAGCACCTTGTAAAAACATTAACAATTCAGCTTTCAGTTCTAAAACTCTTGTCAATACCTTTCCTTTGGATAGCTACCTGACCTCTGTATGATAAAGGAGATTTTGATGAAGCGAACCCATGTCTTCACAAATGATTCTGAACAGTCGGGTTTGCAAGGCTTTACCTTTAATAGAATTCACAATTTTGATCACCTCTTTAAGCACTTCATTTAAATCAGAAGGTAAAACCTTGGCTACCAGAGCATGTCGATGAAGAAAGCAGTGTGTCCATGAGACATTAGGCATTATTGATTTTAATTTTGCAACGAGTCCGCTTTTTTGTCCAGTCATAGCTTTAGCGCCATCGCTACAAATGGCAATACATTTTGTCCAATCAATCTTGTAGTTGCGAGTGCTTTCTAAAAATATGTCGTACAAACACTGACCTGTGGTGTTTGAAGAAAGTGCTTTGCAAAATAAAATGTCTTCTGTGATACTTTCATCTGCTTCAAAGCGCACAAATACTACAAACTGTGCACAATCTGAAACATCAGTAGATTCGTCAAACTGCAAAGCAAAATGTGGGCTCTTCTTTAATTTCTCGACTACTTGTTCTCGAATGTCACTGGCCATATCGTTTATTCTGCGTTCAATAGTATTGTCAGAAAGTGGTATGCTTTTTAGCTTGCTTGCCTCCTGCCTACCTAACATAATTTCAACCATATCTAGGGCTGCTGGCAAAATAAGATTTTCGGCATCTGTATGCGGCTTCCCTGCTTTAGCAACTCGGTATGCAACTCTGTAACTAGCTAATAATGCGTTTTCGTTGACACTGGATACCTAAAAACAGACAAAAAATCAGAAAAACAAATAAATAATTAAGCAATAATAAATATTATTTTTAATCACCAAATAACAATACTATTTTATTACCTGAATCATAGTATTTTGCTGCAGGTTAAGGGTTTTCAGCTTACATTCAAAGAAATCCAGCGGTTTATCAGCTTCTTTGGGATGTTTGGTTGAAAGGTGACGCATAAGTTTTGATGGTTTCATACTCTCACGTGATAATACATCGCCGCAAATTACACATTGAGGTTTATTATTCATGACAGTAAATCCGTATTTCAAATAATTGTCGTAGTAATGTCTGTTTTTTTTCGGTTTTGATTCACTTCCGTCACTGCCACTTGTACCAGACGTGGAGGGCTGCGATCTTTTGAGAAATTTATCCATTTTATGGTCTTGCGGAGCAAAGCGCAAAGACAATACAATCACGTCTGTACTTGTTGGCGCATTCGCTTCCAGCGCCCCCGTGGAAAAGTTACTATTTGCAGGGCTCTTGCGACTTATTTGCAGAGTACAATTGGTTTTTCGATTGATATTTAGGTCTCAACGGAAAGAAAATTAAATACGTAATTTTTAAAATCATTGACATACTTTTAATATGGACCTGGGGGGTCGGCAAAAATTTTTAACTTGTAAAGGGGTCGCGTATTCAAAAAGGTTGAAAAACACTGCTCTACTGTAATAAGAATTTCAATGAATGTGAACTTATATACTGATGAATTGTAAGCTGCTTCAAACTAAATTTAATGAAATAAATTTTTAAAATATTAAAACCACTTAAAAGTTATTTTGAACAATATTTAAAGTTTTTTGATAAATTTGAATGCTTTAACACATTACAATATATGAAAGATATACAAAGTAAATATAGTTATAAAAATGTGTAATAAATAACATTAAAATCAATTAAAATAAGAAATTTACTTTAAAATACATGAGGATCTCATGTGAAAAGTTGAAACAACAATAAATTTAAGTTCAAAAATAAAAAAATTTTGCTTTACTGTACATTGATTAAATTAAAAAATTTTTTATGGATGATATTTTGTAAATAATTATTTCATTAAACTTAAAAATATTTAAAATTGGATGTAATTAAAAATTTTTTAAGTTTAATGAAATAATAATTTTAGAATAGGGAACATACTTTTGTATGTATTTTATTTTTTCTATGTCTTATGTTCTATGGAGAAAAAATGGGGATGTTTTATAGAAAAATTGCATAGCTTTATAGGCTTCATTTCAGCCATTTTTATTTGGAACTTTATTAGGATACAATGTCACTTACTTTAATTTCAATAAGTATAAATGAAATAATAATGAACAAAATTCAAGTTAAATAAAGTATTTGACATTTAAGAACCAAAATATCAAAGATGAATGCATATAATATAAAGTGAATTTTCTCAAACATTTAAAATACACAATTTAGAATAATGAGAGAGAGAGATTAATATGCAATGTTTAAATTCCTTCTTGACCGAAAATTCCTCTGTGTCTTAGTTATGTTCTTTAGCTATTAATGATGTCATATTGTTTGAGAAATATTGACTTTTTGAAATTTGTTGTAATGAACATGTTGAAAAATAGTTAAATTGTTTAATTTTCTTAGTGTGTCAGCTTTTGAAAGGATTCAAGCATATACTGATTAGAACACGAAACTATTATTATTATTAAATCACAGTTTATTCAAATCAATTCTTTATTACCAATTAGTGAAACTCCTATTGTCAGGGATACAAAAAAAGATATAAAAAATATTAAGAAATTAAAAACTAAAACAAAGTTTTGAACAACATGAACATCAAATCATTAGAAGCATTAACAGAAGTACAATTCAGTTCATTAAAAGAAATTAAAAAATGTATGTATTTCTTAACTGACACTAACAATAACTTAGTATGGTATGGTAATACAGATACAGGTAAAAACTTATTTTTTATGATACATACAATTAATCCTTTTTTTCTCACATTCAAAAATGTGTGACAATTTTCTTTACTGCCACAGTTTATTAAAAAAAAAGGCAATTTTGATTTCTATATCTTAATTAGACGTTACATTAACTTAACTGTAACAAGATTGATAAATACATGTAACTTAATTTATTACACTTATAATAAGCACTTCACCAACCTTGGCCATTGTACAAGATCAAGAGTGAAACTTGCAACTGTTTTTAACAGTTTATATTCTTGGAATAATAATTTATGTTCCATCCTTTTGTAACTGTTCCCAAATAAAAAATCATATGATTCTGACATGTCTGTAACCAATTTTATAGACAAACCTACTTCATTAAAATTTATGTTTCTTGTTATAAGCATTTGGTTTTTAATAAACATTTCATTGAGAATTTTTCTTTCCACTATATCTTGATTAAAAAATAATTTTCTTGTAAATTTTAATACTATTTTAAGGAGTTTGAAAGAAATATGAGCTCTGTGACAGCCTATACTTAACATGTTTTTCAATTTTAAAAATATATTTTATAAAATTGATTTTGTATCACTTCTGATTAAAATAACTTAAAATCCACTCTGGAAAAGCATAGTTAACAGTACTCATTACAATTGAATTAAATAACTTAAATATCTGAATAACATACATCTATTCTAGCCAACCATGTATCTAGTGAGATTTCTACTTATAAACTAAAACTTTTAGATATAAAACTTCTCAACTGTTTTATATCTAACAGTTTTAGTTTATAAGTAGAAATAAAAGTTAAAATAAGTAGAAAATAAAGCTAAATTAAAGATCATCATTAGATGATGATTGCTGCCATCTCCAAATTGATGGTAAATGCTATGTTCTTTGAGCATGAAGGAAGAAAGAAAATGAATTAAAGATGGCCAAGATCACCATCTAATGGTGATCATCTTTATCTTTAATTCGGTATTTACCATTAATTTAAGTGGCAAAATCTTGTTCATATTATGCAATATTTAAAATACTTGTGGCTTGTTTAGAAAACAACTCTTATGTAATTGAGAATCTGCTTTATTATCAACTATGCATTTAGATGCAAATTTATTTTCAATTCTTGTGAAGTTGCTATAGTATGCACTGACATGCATATAGTGTTTTTATTTATTATTACCTATTTTATTATAGAATAGATAAAAATTCATATTGATTTTTGTTTTATAATTAAAAACAGAATTGTATAAAAATATGTAAAGGTTTCTTTTATTTTTTTGCAATCAATATTTTGCAAGATAATTATTCAAAATGCCATTGATGGATTCCTTAAATAATAATTATTATTATTTAATAATGAATACTAAAACATGAGTAGTCTAATTTAAAATATTATTTAATTTTTAATTAAAAGGATTAAAAGAGCGACAGAAAAGATAAATTAATATTAAATTACTTTATTTAGGAGTCTACCATCAAATCATCAAAGAAGAAAGAAAAATTAGTACAGGAAATGAAATCCTGGTTAAAGAAAGAAATGGATAAAATACTGCGTGATAAAGGTTTAAAGGATAGCAATGGACAGCCTCAAGGAGAGTTAACATCATTTATGAATCAGTCTGGAGATATTGTTTCCAAAAATGTTAAAAAGCAGCTTCGACAAGGACGAGTACGTTGATTAAAAATTTCTAGATCTATTTTGTAAATTTTTTATACACACAATTTTGATAGTTTGTTGTTATTTAAAATGTAAATCTCAGATTTTGGAATTTGTTTTCAAAAATAAATTAATAATAAATTTTTATGGATTAGTCACAAGTTTTGTTTTTAGTTTGAAGTAATTAAATTTGTTTTTTCGAGATAGTACATTTTTAATAATAAAATTATGATATATGTGTTATCTAATGTTTATTATACATGTCATGTTGTTAAGATAAAATTCAGATGAATAAAAGGTGATGTCATTATTATATGCTATTCTCAATAATACAATATTTCCATATATTTTGATATTATATTTATTCAAGAAATAGTTAAAAATTATCCAAATAAGCATTTAGACTTCAAAATTAAGATTCTTAGAAACTTTTTAATGTTACAAAAGATTAGAATAATTAATTTCAAGAATTCAGTTAAAATTATATTAGTTATTGATATTGATTAATTAAATATTATCGTTTCTATGATGTTTTGCTTTAATACTGTAGTTTGAATTTTTATCATTTTGTTGATCTCTATAAGCCATTGGACCTTTCTATATTCAAAATTTTACAATTTATATTGTTTGTAAAATGAATAGTGATAGACATCCACATAAATGAAGTTTAAATTGATAAACATTGATTCTTCCATGTTATGAGATAATTTTCCAAATTCTTTCAAATATTTCAAGTTTTTGATTTTTTAATATCTTTTAAACAATAAATTTACAAAAGATGATGATGATTAACAAATATAATATAATATAATAATTTAATAAGGAAGATATCAAGTATATATGTATCCTTATATAATTACAAAGAGATACCTATAAAAACTCATGTTATTCAAACCACAAACATATCACTAACAACAGTAATATTAACTTTTCATAGGAATGGTTTATCTTCCTTTAACATGAAAGTATAAAAATATCAATTGGCAGTTTGAAATTACACAATAATTGATTAACTTAAATAAAATATATTGCAGTACATTGTACAGTACATGCAGTACATACAGTACATGCAGTACATTGTACATTATTTGAAAAACGCTTGTCAATCCTATAAATCCATAAAAATAACATTTTGATACATCTCTTCTATAAGAGCATTAAAAACACTGGTCACCTTGATTGTTTTGTACTGGGTAGCCATTATTAATGGTGGCTACTAACGATGGATTATTAATCTCTTGAAGGAAGTCTTTACAGTTATATAAGCTAAGCAATGCTTGTGTGATCTTTCATTATATTTCTGTGGATGAGCAACATATAAAAATGACCTTTCTACGATTTCATATATAGTCAAAACCCTCTATAGAGATATTTAGCAGAACAAGAAAAAATATTGTAGTAGAGAAGCTTATTGCTATAATGAGAGTTTTTAAAAAAGTATCTCTTTTCTCATTTTACCTTGTCTGACTACAAATACAGTAATTCTATAAAATTAGACAATGTCAGAACAGAAAAACTTATAGTATTATTAGACATTTATTAAAAAATTTAAGTGTTAAAACATCAAAAACATGCTAAATCTGGAAAATTGCTTTTATCTGTACTGATGCCTACTGACTATAGTTAATGTTCATTTTGGAATTACTATTAAGAGAGTACTACATTTTAATTTCAAAAACAAGCAATAAATTAACTTTTAATTTACTGAATTATTATTTTTGTAGAGAAATGAAAATGCTATGCATTTTACAAATATGGTCAAAGAAGAAATGTATTGCTAAACAGATTTATTGCAATAGAAGATATTCAATTGGGTGAAGTTTTACATTAAACTAATACAAATTGCATAAATATTAAATACTTGTCAATTATAAAAATTGAAATTTAATATAATGAGAATGATTGCAACATAATATTAAACAAGGCAGTTGTTTATAAATATGATTAGGACATAAGAAGAATTAATTGAAGGAAAAATCTTACAGAATATCAAAATCAGTGAAACGAAAGGTTTGGTCGACAGGATAAGGCAAAACATCTTGAGTGGTGTCTCTCTGAAAGTCTTTCTTTGGGTAACCAGCCATTATTTAGGCACACGAAGAAAATCTGAAAAACTCCAAACAGCCAGCTCATTGGTCAGATGAAATCTCAGGACTGACTATCAATTGTTTGGTGACTTTTATCCACTCGGCCACCAGTGAGAAAAACAAGTGAATTTACAGTACAAGTTACGAAACAAATGAAGATTTTAAATAAGGCTATTATAGGAAGTCAGTAGGAAAAGTAGCTCATAATGTAGCTACTTTTAAAGTCATTTAGAGTACTGCACTTTTATATTGTGATAATTACAATACTAATTATGGCTAAAATTGATTGTATTAGAAATAAAAATAACTTAAATGAAAAGAAAAAATTATATATTACGATAATGCAAATATTTAATGTTTTAAAATATCTTAAATATCAAAACATTTTCAAATTATAAATTTACTGAATAAATTATTAAAATGTAGAAGTAAAATAATAATATAAATGTATTCTGAATTTTTCTGAATTAAAAATCCAATAATATAAAGTACTCAGCAAATCACTATACATATAACTAACACCTTATCCTTGCCGAGAAATATAATTTATTTCAAACAAACGTTTTCAGCCTGATTCACAGGCCATCTTCAGGTTGAGAACCAAATTTGAATTAAAGGATTCCGATTTCTCTTAAGTGAAACATGCATACATGGATAGTTAAATTTTATAGATTGTTGGGTTAATGTTATGCAAATGCATCTAGAATTTCCTGTTTGAGCTCTGAAACTGAAAAATATTGTTTTCCATTTTTGTAAACTTTTCACACAAAAAACCCACAAAATTTTTGTTAGAATTTAGATTTCGGCTTCTTGCAGACCAGGTCGTAATGTTAATGT
>NW_019384317.1:1241075-1346759 GCF_000671375.1 Centruroides sculpturatus
TATGAATTCCATGTTGTACGAGTCACTTAGATTTTACAAATACGTGTACCGGGCTGTGAACGGCTCACGTATTTGTAAAATTTAAGTGACTTGTACAACATGGAATTCATATAAAACGGAATAATCAATGATCTTATACGGGGGTCGACTGTATTTGAAAAACGCTTGTCAATCCTATAAATCCATAAAAATAACATTTTGATACATCTCTTCTATAAGAGCATTAAAAACACTGGTCACCTTGATTGTTTTGTACTGGGTAGCCATTATTAATGGTGGCTACTAACGATGGATTATTAATCTCTTGAAGGAAGTCTTTACAGTTATATAAGCTAAGCAATGCTTGTGTGATCTTTCATTATATTTCTGTGGATGAGCAACATATAAAAATGACCTTTCTACGATTTCATATATAGTCAAAACCCTCTATAGAGATATTTAGCAGAACAAGAAAAAATATTGTAGTAGAGAAGCTTATTGCTATAATGAGAGTTTTTAAAAAAGTATCTCTTTTCTCATTTTACCTTGTCTGACTACAAATACAGTAATTCTATAAAATTAGACAATGTCAGAACAGAAAAACTTATAGTATTATTAGACATTTATTAAAAAATTTAAGTGTTAAAACATCAAAAACATGCTAAATCTGGAAAATTGCTTTTATCTGTACTGATGCCTACTGACTATAGTTAATGTTCATTTTGGAATTACTATTAAGAGAGTACTACATTTTAATTTCAAAAACAAGCAATAAATTAACTTTTAATTTACTGAATTATTATTTTTGTAGAGAAATGAAAATGCTATGCATTTTACAAATATGGTCAAAGAAGAAATGTATTGCTAAACAGATTTATTGCAATAGAAGATATTCAATTGGGTGAAGTTTTACATTAAACTAATACAAATTGCATAAATATTAAATACTTGTCAATTATAAAAATTGAAATTTAATATAATGAGAATGATTGCAACATAATATTAAACAAGGCAGTTGTTTATAAATATGATTAGGACATAAGAAGAATTAATTGAAGGAAAAATCTTACAGAATATCAAAATCAGTGAAACGAAAGGTTTGGTCGACAGGATAAGGCAAAACATCTTGAGTGGTGTCTCTCTGAAAGTCTTTCTTTGGGTAACCAGCCATTATTTAGGCACACGAAGAAAATCTGAAAAACTCCAAACAGCCAGCTCATTGGTCAGATGAAATCTCAGGACTGACTATCAATTGTTTGGTGACTTTTATCCACTCGGCCACCAGTGAGAAAAACAAGTGAATTTACAGTACAAGTTACGAAACAAATGAAGATTTTAAATAAGGCTATTATAGGAAGTCAGTAGGAAAAGTAGCTCATAATGTAGCTACTTTTAAAGTCATTTAGAGTACTGCACTTTTATATTGTGATAATTACAATACTAATTATGGCTAAAATTGATTGTATTAGAAATAAAAATAACTTAAATGAAAAGAAAAAATTATATATTACGATAATGCAAATATTTAATGTTTTAAAATATCTTAAATATCAAAACATTTTCAAATTATAAATTTACTGAATAAATTATTAAAATGTAGAAGTAAAATAATAATATAAATGTATTCTGAATTTTTCTGAATTAAAAATCCAATAATATAAAGTACTCAGCAAATCACTATACATATAACTAACACCTTATCCTTGCCGAGAAATATAATTTATTTCAAACAAACGTTTTCAGCCTGATTCACAGGCCATCTTCAGGTTTAAAAATCCAATATTAAAAAGATGCATTGCTTTTTAAATTTTTTTTTTAAATATGTAGAAAATTTTTATGAAATTTAATTTTTGAAAACTTTTGGATTGTTATTTAAAAAAATAAGATAATTAATGATATCATCATCATCATAATAGATATTTTGAAGTTATTCAATTTTATGTTATCTTAAATAAATTGAAATTAATACCTTAAAAAATTTATAGAATTCATTCTTTGCTTAAAATTTTCTAATGCTAATTTGAATAAATCTGCTCTTTAACATCATTAATCCTACTTTCTATGGGGTTGTTGCTTTTTCTTGGCTACGTTCTAATGTTGGATGTCCTTCCCCTTTGTGTTTTGTTCTGGTTCGAGACTAACAGGCAACACCAGCTCTAGAGCAGTCCCAATGATATATCTTTGAATAATAGTTCACAAATTTTAAATTGAATTTAATAGTATGCATATCTCAACTTATTTTAATTTCTTTAAAATTTCTTGGATTAATTAAATTAAATTACTTTGAGTTTCTTAAAGTTTTTTAATGATGTAAGAAATGAGATTTTTATTGAGAATATTGTGAGAAAATAAATATATGAGTGTTACTCTGACTTAGAGTTCTAACAAATGAACCGAGCTATGGCTTGGGATTTTGAATATGTGCTTGGCTCTTGGCTGGAGTCCGGAATCTCGGCTTGACTCAAGTCCATATTCCGAGGTAGCCTTGGTCCCGTCTGCTTTGAATTATCGGACTCTGTTGTACACTTTTGCTAGAAGTGCTTGTCGTTTGTATCATTTTAAAATATTATTATTTATTATCTTTTTATAATTCTCTTAATCTAAAAGTTACTAATTTTTAGGTTAAAAGAACTGCATGTCATTCTGACTTAGAGTTTATAGTTCAGTTGTTCAATGCTCAAGTAGTTTTTATATGAATGCTCTCATTTTAGTAATATATAAATGAAAACATATCTGGCATACTGTGTATCTGTTGTTATCATAAATGCAACTTTAATTTAAAAAATGGACTCTGCGGCAATGCAACCTAGCTTGGTTCTGGTCCAAATTCACTGCTCGTCTTGCAGCTTGTTTGTCTAAACCTCGGCTTGGCTCAGTATTTTCAAATAGCCGAGCCAAATTCCAAACTTTTCTTCGATTTTTGTCTTCTACAGAAATATGTTTTTATTTGAGTATTGTGTAAATCTCAACATGACTTTTCAATTAGTTCTTATAAAAACTATATTAAAAAAAGGTATTATTAATATATAAATAATTGTGTTGATGTTTGCATATTTTATACTGTAAATATTATACTTAAATTTAATTTAGAAAATATTATTAAAAGGAAAATATCTTTGTGACAAAACTGCATGGATAAATGAATGAGTTATTTATATTTTATTCAATTCATTATATAATGGATTCGTAACTTTATATCAAATTATTACAGATAAACATTTAATTTAATATTTTTAGAATGGCAATAAAGGGTCAAGTTACAAAAGAAGCAGAGGATTCCAAAATTCCTCCGAGATAATCGGAATGGCAATGACTTCTTTTATTGAAGATAGTCCCGAATTAGTTTCTGATTTAACAAAATCTTTGAAAAAGTATACTATTATTTTCCCTCATTCTTTAAGACCACATTTGTGGAGAGATTATCTTATCACTAAAGAAACCCAGAAGAAAAAAGGGTAAGATTAAAAACCAAAAAGTGTTGTTATTCATTGAAGTAATTATAGTAAATAATTTATATACATATGATCAAAGAGTAACTTTACAAGCCAATAACATAGACAAATACATTTATTGTGTAAGTGAAGTTATACAGGATTTATATGCAGGAAATACTTTTTTTTAGCAAAAATCACTCAGCACTTATTGCAACACATAATGTGCTTCATCCCATCCTCAAAAATTCCTGTCCTGGTTGTAGCAGCCACCTGGTAATGACAATTTTCACATTTTGTCAGTAACAAAATGGTGATTGCATGTCTGTTTCTTTGAAGAAGTAGGAAAAATATGAGTCATAAGAGACCAGATCGCCAGGATTTACTATTACTAGATTCTTTATAAGTGAAAGTGATCATTATCTAATTAATTCTAAATTTAGAAAATTTACAAAAATTCTCAAATAGACAAGACTTTAAAATAAGTGTCTTCTTCATTTCTTTCAGGAAATAGTAGTTTCATGATGGAGTGGATGCTTCTTTAGAGACTTCTCATCTGCCTCAATATGTAAAATATCAGGAATACTGCACACCATCAGATAATAATGTGAGATTTTATTTCCTGATAGTGTGTGAAAGGGATGAAGTGCAAAGACTTTTTTAAAGTATTGTTTATTTGAAAAATTTTGTAAATGTTTTATGTTTATACTTATTGTCCTGACCATTTTATTAAATCTATATCTAGTTAACTATTTTCTTGTGGAGAAGTTTGTTATCTTAGACTATTTTTTAATAAAAATTTGTCTAAATTTTTTAAATTGCAACAGCTTGTACCTATTTTAATACAAAATTATTACAAATCACTAATTTTCATTTAATCAAAATACCAGTATTTCTGAAATTTTCAATAAACTTTGAGAGCATATCCCCTCATATGTAAAGGATGAAAATCTTATAAGAATAGAAATCTGGAAATATTTTGTTGTGGAATATCATTTGTCTGCTTTTGGCTACTGTCTTAAACAGATTTGGCTACTTCTGTCACTTTCCATCTGGCCACTGACACTACTTTTAAGAATATGTTTGTATTTTGTGTTATGTGAGACAGAACAACTAGGTTCATGTATATGTTCTAGTTAATTCTCAGATATTTACTCAGTCAAACACAGAAATCGTCATAGTTGATATAGTGCACGGAAACTATCGATTATCGACAATATCAAAATGAAAAATTATTGATGGCAAGTATCGCGTATATCGAGACAAAAATATTGATAGTCTGTAGTATTGTACACTCTCATCCATCACCAGTGTCACGAAAAGAACTCTCTCAAACAGTAAGTTTTACATCTTGGTGTGAAGAATATTCTCCAAAATCTTTGCCAAATATTTCAGCAATGCCCTAGAAAAGTTTTTATTAGTGAAATGTAATGATTCTTTGATTGTTAATGTGCTCATTCATTGAGCTTAGGATTATTATAAAATTTAAATTGTTTTATATATTTGTATCATATTCTGATGTCTCTCAACATTACGTTAATTCAAAACATTTGAAGAAAAACTACATATTGATACATTTTATAATGTTTTCTTCTAGAAAAGGACATTACCAGCAAATTATAGACAGTTTTCAAAAATCACTGTCCATTTCAATGAAAGAGTTAAAACTAACACGTGTCACTCGTAGCTCGATATGGAAACAAATCGATAAGGAAGTACTTGAGGTAAAGAAAAGTTAAATATATAAAGTTTTATAAATGTAACTAAATTTTAAAAATATATATAATGTTCTTAAATAAGAAAGAAACTAATCTGTTTGATATGGTAATATCCTAGGAGATAAATTTGGAAGTTCTTTAATTACTTCATGTGAAAATTTCAAACTTGACACAATGTCAATAAATAAATAAATCGTGTGGCAGCTTGGTTTGGCCTAGAGCCAACACTTTTATTAAAAACATATTTTTGGTGAAATTTCTGACCATCCTCGGCCTAGAGCAACTCATTTAACAGATGAGAATTGCTGTTCTACAGCATTCTAACTTCTTATGAGTTGGTGGCAGCTCAGCAAGTCAATGCTGCATCAAATACGCCCTTACATGTATAAACAAAACATAATGTTTAAGTTCTATAGATTTTTACATAAATAATAATAAAAATAGACAAAAAAAAAACCTAGCATTTTTTTTTAAATGACAAGCTGGTTAAAAATCAATTTTGTAGAACATCACTCTAATTTATTAACTAAACAGTTCTTTGTTTTATTTATTTACTTCATAATTTGAAAATAAATTCAGTGAGAACTCATGAACAAACTCTTTAATTTTGATTAAAAAAGATAGGACTTTTTAAAAATAATTTTAATATGATTAATAAATAATATATATAATTATCATAAACTTTATAATGTACATTTTTTTCCTTTCAGATTTACCACAAAACAAATAATTCAACTGATGAAGATATTACAGAAACTGCCCAACTTCTCAATATCATTCATATTTACAATAAAAGTTATCACTTGTATTATATTTATTGGGCAATTATGATTCAACAAATTTTTCTTCATAATAATGAATTTGATAAAGGTTTGTATCAAATTCTAAACAAATTACGAAGTTGCAGAAGTAAACATTTATATATTTACTACTTTCCTTAGTTTTTTATTTGTATACATTTGTATATCTAATACTGTAATTATATTTAATTTATTTATATCTATATATTTAAAAGCAAACAAAGTCACTTATTTCATACCAGTGGTGGTTCATGACTGTCTATTGTGGCCCTCTGAGTAACAAATACAAGTTTACATAACATATTACATCATATTACAGTAAATTAAATATATGTACAGTTATCTAAATATATAAAATTACTTGTCCTGACTGACCGAGTCACTGATTCATCATCGCCCAGAGCAAACCGCCGAACCTAAAGAGGTGAAATTTGGTACACAGTTAGAGTACGTCTTGAAAACGCACACTAGGAAGGGATTTTTCGAAATTCCCATGCGGGGGGAGAGGGAGAGCATTAAGGTTTAACCAGAAGAATGGCTTCTACTGTACTATTTTAGATGCGATTTTTTGTTTTCAATTACGTTTAGTCTTCATTAACTACTTAGGTGTATTAAATTGATAACATTTCAGACATTGTTATAAATATTTTTATATATTTTGATTTTTAACCTTATGTTCGAACCGTTTTAAATTTGAATTTGTTGTTGCATATTGATTCGATTACAGAATTATTGTGAACATTCCAGAAAATTGATCAAATCGAAAACATCAGTTTGATTCTCGGCAATTCTCATTATTCTCAGCGGTAGGTGTTATATAACAATTACTATGGTTGTTGAAATACTGAATATAAATGGGGTTTGCCTGCAAAACCTCTGCGGGTGAAGTTGCGGGTAACAGCTATTATATTGATATATATAAAATATTTTTTTAAAGTCAAATGATTTCCAGATTTTACTGGAATATATTACTGCTACTATTAGTAATTAATTTAATTATAGTAACCAAATTTATCAAGAGATGACACCTAATGCCTACCTCTAGGCCAAATTACATTTAATTATTAATAGTAGCATTATTATAGCCCAATATAATCTGGCAGTCATTTAGCCTTATGTGAGAATCTAGAGTTAGAAGGAAAGTCATTTTTGGACAAATTAACAGAGGAGAGGAAAAGATTTAGATTTTAATAGAAAATAAATTTTTGTAAATTTTAAACTTCAACAAAATTTTGAAAAACGGATGTCAAAAGAAACTTTCGATTTTAGAAAGGAAGTTGATTTCCTTTCCTACGGCCGACTCACAAGACGAGTCGAAATGAGTAGAAAATGCGGCCTTTGCACATGCTACTTTGCCGTCAGAGAAGGCCGATATAAAAGCGACATTTTCCCGCCATTCGGGGCAGTCCGTTGAAAGAGGTATTGCCACACAAGTGCAGTTCGTCGAAAGAGGTATTGCCATATGAATCCTGGAAAGTCATTGAAAGAATTAGCCATACAATATAGACGAAGTCCGCCGTTTGAAGTGTTCTCCATACGATATAGAGAGTCCATCAAATGAAAGTCATATTACAGAGTTCTCCATATGATGTATAGAGTCCGTTACACAAGGAGACCGTTATAAGAAGAGTTATTCATACAAAGAATTTGCCATAGAAAATAGAAGAAGAAGAAGAAGAATGTCCACAAATAAGAAGATTCTCATACATTGAAATATTGAATGAATTCAAAAGGTAAAATATAACCACATTCCACTCTATTGTAAACTCTCTCTCGATAGGTTCAACATAGGATATTTAGGTTTAGGTTTAACTTAGTTCGTAGTGACTTAGGTATAAGTACAATTTGTTATTCATTCATTTGTATACTTTTAATATTTTTGGTTTATTAAATGTTTTAGTTTATTTTATAAATATGATCTGGTTAATGTTACATATTCACACTTATTCAAGTTACTTGCATTCTATAATATCAACTGCACATCGGGTTGTATACAATACAATAAATCTGACTTATGGAACCTGTAACCAATGCGTATCACCGATGTGAGCTAGTTATTAGGCAATATGAAAACAGGACATTGCCTAAATTCCTCCACGACATTTTACTATACAAAAGATTTGTCGACGACATCATCATCTTATGGAGGACAACTCCCAACTTAGCCTGTTTTTTAGACGAAATGAATCACAACCCGTATGGACTGACACTAGAGATGGAACAACACAGTAACACCAAAGTACGTTTCCTGGATTTGGACATAAGATTTGATGATTCCATCATCCGCACATCGGTTTTTCGCAAACCTACTAGTGTATCGGCATACACACCAGTAAGCTCATGTGATCCCTTCCAGTACAAAATGGCGGCTTTCAGGGCATTGGTCAAACAAGCTTACACACACACTGCAACACAAAAAGCACTAACGGAGGAGTTAAAATACTTGGAAAGTATAGCCAGATCACACGGGTACCAAAATATTATACAAAAGATCGCAGAGCGCCACAAACAAACACAGGCTTCTTCCAACATTGTAATGAACACGCAAAACACAAGCAATAATATAGAAAATATGAGGATACCCATTAAGTTCAACCCTCTATTGAAGTCCCTGTACAACACCATTGCTAAACAACGAAATGTTNAATGAAAATCAAAACTTGTTATATTTAACAAATGATTTATTTTAAGGATCTTTCAACAAAATTATTTATTGTGCCAAAATAGATAACCACAGCAAAAATTAACACACAAGTTAAAATTCAGTTCTACAGATAGACAATTAGGAGGATTTAATACAACCATCACAGAAACTGGATAAATTATGAATAGCACCAAATTATGCCCAAATTCAGTAAAAATGTAGTATTTACCCTAAAGTAAATGTTTTTTGGGTTTGAACACTTCACCATCTGCTGATGATGATATGAAATGTTTTCGTTTAATAAAATGAAAAAATTATATTAAAAAAAAAAGTCCAATCTAAATGTTGCCGGAAAAGTTAAGCAACTTGTTTCTGGATTTTTTAAACTTAGATACTATAATATTCCATATGACTTAAGGGTTTTTTTTATATTTTTTATACATCAAATCTACACATGTGAATGAAACAATTATAATCTAATTTACTTACTTTAACATGAAATCTAATGTTTTTTATATTATATTAAGTATCTTAATGGGCAATCATTTAACAAAAATTTTTTAACATTATTATTTTCATTTTTTGATCTAGTTTACCCATAGTCCTACAGTTTTTCATCTTTATAACTATATAAATAGTATCTTGGTATATCTGTATTATATGGATATAAATTATCTAAAAATTATTTAATTCTCTAAACATACATAATAAATTCCATATCTGGCATAAACTTTCACACTAATTTTTTATTATACACAATTATGCATTTTTATTGATAATTATTTAAAATTATTTGCAGACGAAAAATTGATTATAACGGCAAAGTACTTAGAAATACTTCTTAGGAATTTTGCTCCTAAGCCAAAAGTAGCAACGGACATTGCATCTAAAGTATGGGAAAGAGTAGGCGAAGAAGATAAACAGTTGCAAAATCACATTTCAAAATGTATGAAGAAAAATGTTATCGTTCATTCAGAGGTAATTTTTAATAAATTTATTCAAATTTATAACATAGATTTTTTAAACTTTCATATATATTTTTTTGTTTTAAAGGATTTTCCACACGAAATTTTTAATATGAGTAAAAATAAAACGCAAATGATGTTTACTGAAACTCAAGAAAACGATATTGATGATGATTTAAAATCCCAAAAGAAAATTATTGAAGATCCAGAAATTTTTATTCGAAAGTGGCTTATAGAGGTAACATTATATAATTAGTTTGTATATATTATAATTTTTAATAAAAATAATTGTATTTTTAGCAGAAATATTTATATGTTTTAAGTGAAATGTATAATAAAGTGAATAAATAAATAAAGTACAAAATGTGGTATGTGATTAGGAAAAGTGTCAAAGCAAACAAAAAATTACCTTAATCCTTGCAATGTATTTATTGGGCTTCAATTTTAACCTCTCAGCTGCACATCTCAAGAATTCGAAACTACACCGTTGTTGCTCAATATTTGTTGGTTTTTATAGTAATTTTTAAATTTGCAATATTATGCTTAAAAATTGCTGTAGATCTGAGCTGTTTTTTGTCTGTTATTACACACATATCACACTTTACGATTGTTGACTTTAAAATATTATGTATGTTTTAAAAAATTAACAAATTTTAAGAATTTTAAATATTAACTGTNNNAGCATTCTAAATTCATGTAAAGTGATATTACGACTAATAATATATAACGTAGTTTGGCTTTTGAGGGGGTAATGGCTACAAAATCTACATCAAGTGCCATTCTGCTAGGGGGCGTGGTCTTAACCGAAAGTACTTCGTTTTTTAGAAGAATTTACAACTGAATCATCCTAAAAACACTAATATTCGTTAAATAGGATAAATATATGTATGATTTTATTAAATTCAAGCTAAAAATAAAATGACAATATTGATTTATGATTGATTGTTTACGTTTATAGCTGACAATGTAGCTCAGACAAAAATAACTTTTTCAAAGAAAGTTCCCACCCTACAGACCCAAGTCGATGCTTATTCGTTAAACCATAGTCATTTAGCAATAATATACCAATTGGAGTTCAACAGGCTTGTAAACAAAAATTTTATTGTCCAATGAACGAAAGAAGAGTTTCCCATAGACTTAACATGGAAAGGAGGGGTTTTGTAAGAAAATTTAAAAATACGGGGTGATAACAAATATCTTATTCGTTGAAACAGACTTAGTCTATGTATATAAATGCCAATCAGTGCTTAAATCGCCACCAACTAGTTAATTACAAAAAAAAATTGAAACTTACTCCAACTGGAGTACTGCGCAACAGTTTAACTAAAACTGGTTACTTTAATGGTAGTACTGTGCAACTGACTGGTTAAAAAATTGTAGACCTATAAAGTTCTACTGTTGTCCATATATCCTTCCTTAATCTTGAGAATAGAATTAGATAGA
Organism: Centruroides sculpturatus; assembly: GCF_000671375.1. Lineage (NCBI taxonomy): Eukaryota > Metazoa > Arthropoda > Arachnida > Scorpiones > Buthidae > Centruroides > Centruroides sculpturatus. The sequence continues at coordinate 1,252,056 of NW_019384317.1, forward strand.
TGAACATTGAGATAAGATACGGAAAGCTTAGGGATGGGAAGCCCCAATTAACTATATACGAACTTCTGATGCAAATCGAAAGTCATGTTATTCAAAACTTTCCCCTGAAAGGAGTTAATAGATGAAGAGTATATATTTTAAATTAAATAAATTTTAAAAATATGATTAAAAATTGCAGTGCAGCATTGTGACAATGTTACAATGAATAATTGCTGGTTAAAATTAAGAACATTTTCGATTGGTTTGACCGACTTTCTTTGGTTAATGGCAACTTCAAATGAAAGAATACAGTTTAAAAATTAAAACATAATGTTTGAATTAAAATAGAAACAATAAATTTAAAATAACATAAAATAATAAATATATAAATAAATACATAATAAATAAAAGTAAATAATTAATAAAGCAAAAATTTCATCTAAATGAATTCTTAATTTTTATATCTTTTAAAGAAATACTTTTAACAAATACTTTCATGTCTATTCATTTATAATTTATTTTGTTTATAATAATCAAAAATATTCATTGTTATATTTATTTTTATTCATTTTTACACCATGTAATTTTATGACACATAAAAAACTTTATTTTGTTAATATTTGTGAATAATTTTTAATATGCCAAAATATTTTTGATATTTATTATTATTATTGTTATTTTAGTTTTATAACTATTAATAATTTTTTAAAGGGTTTTGTTAGCGTATTAAAACCTCTAGCTGCAATGTTCGTTTGGGATCAGCTATTTTTGGATGAATGGAATGAAAAATCCTTGCAGCATGTCTGTTTTGTGTTATTAGGATTACTAAAACCGTGGTTCTTCATTGCAGAAGACTACAGAGGTGTTAGAGAAGTAAGTTCATTGATTTTTTAACATTAATTATAGATGTTTAGACTCATATTTTTTACACTTTATTGACTTCCAGCAGTGAGTTTAATACATTAAAAACATTTTTTACCTATTTTAGGTCTTTCTCAGTTAGATCCTACAGAAATGGAACAAACTAATAGATCAAATACAAAAATATGTTCTAAAATTAAAAGAGAACAAAATACAAATTTGAAAGTTGTAAATTTAAATGAATATAATATAAAATTTAAATGTGAAAAGAAAAAATTCACTTACCAACATTTAAATTTTTAAAAATTTAACACTAAAAAAAGTAAGTAATATTTGTAAAATTCATAAATAATATAAATGCATGCTTTTTTAACAAATTTATCAAATTAATACTTTAATTTAACAAACTGTAGCCAGGGATCTCACAATAGTATACTATTCTATTATTGTCAAAGTATCTGTATTTTTATTTGTTTGAATAAAAATCACTAAAACAATTTATATTATCATTAAGATCACTCTTTAAAAGTAGGCAGTTTGGGTTTCAAAAATACATTTATATGCATGGATAGACTGTATGATTTTTTTTGTGTTAAACTTTTAAAATTTAAATGTTGGTAATCAAGTTTGTTCTAAGAATATTTTAACTCATATTTTTCTTATTCCTCCTTCACTGAGGCACTAATATAGCCTGTTTTTAATGATTTGGTAATGATAATGGATTTGGCCAGACTTAAAATGAGGGCAACGGGGTATTAAAGAATGGAGCCTGACATATCCATTACAAACCATTTGAAAATAATTCCTGAAGCTCTCAACCTTGACTAAGAAGACCTTTTATCCATACTCATCTTGGGTTCAGACAATTTACAGTGGGATAAGCAGGTAATAAAGGATGGGGTCTGACATTTTGGAACTGACTGCCAATGAAAAATTTCTGGAATTTTTCAACTGCCCAAATTTGTTTCTAGTGTGATAAGCCAATGCCTTAACTGCCTCGACCATGTAATTTATACATTTTGATTACGTAGTTTTATTACTTTTTATACTTTTTTCAATATAAATGATAGACTGATATTTAATTAACCAAAAGCCTAAAACCAGACTATTTACACACTATAACTGTACTATTTTTAAATAATCAAATTTTACACAATTTGGCTTAAAAGTAGGCAGTTAGTTTTGAATAGTATAACTGGCAGAGTATCTGCAGAAGATGCAGATTTAAACTTCAATCTGGGCCAATTTTTTCCTGGAAACTTCTAAATAAATTTATTTACTTCAAAATGAATCATATTACACAGTTACAGCCTGTAAATAATTATATTTCAGGCCTTTTTTGTTTATTTATTTATATTTTTAACAATTTTACTTTTGATTAAAAGAATTTATATTTACATTTATCTCCTGCTGCATTTATGAAAATTATTCACAGATTGTTGAATTTAATGTGTTCAAATAATCAGTATGCCCTGATATACATATCAAATTTTATAAATAATTAATGCATTCTTATACAAAAGCCATATTGTATATTACAATTAATTTTTAATATAAACTTATTGTAGGTATTTATAAAAGAATCATCTTTATTATATACCATTGATATCAGACAGGGATGGAAACATGTATTAAATGGAGGAAAATTTCAAGATTTAGCTGATATGAATAGAAACATCAATGCTAATTTTTCTGAACCTCCTGAATCTCCACCACCACCCCCAAAACCTAAACCAATTCCTGCTCCGGTTCCAGTTCCTGTCCCCATCCCCATTCCTGATCCACCACCAAAATCACCAGAAATTCGAAAGGAAGATTGTGGTAATGCATGGCTACCACATAAAGAACAGAACAGTACAACAAGTAGAGTACCAAAATTAACAGATCAGTTCGATTTTTATATCGATTCTGTTAGATTTACATCAGACAGTTCTTCAATTATTAAGGTAAGTGTTGTTATCTATGTTATAATAACTGTTTTTACATAAAATAATTACATACATTTTCATTTTTTATATTTTTTATGGAGAAAAACATAGAATATATGTTCATTGTATGAAACTCATACCTCAAAACCAAAAAAACCTTTAAAATGCAGCCTTTTTATTTGCTTTTCCAAATGTTTTTGGCCATTTTGAATGGTTTTTCCTCAGGAACAGAAAAATCAAATGATTTTGATTTCTACAACCTTACATTATATAGGCTGTATTGATTTTTGTCTGAAGGTATGAATTTTATTTAAATGCAGTTACAGAAGAGTGTTCATTGTATGTTGATGAATTCACAGTAATTCTAGTTTTTTTTTTTATATCTTGAGAAATTTACAATGAATTAGCATTTTTTGCTGCATAAGTTGCTATTGTAGATAATTGTTTTAGAATTTCAGTGTCAGTAAATGTACCACTAGAGTATATTTTTAAACTACTCTACACTAGAGTACTTTAAAATTACTATCCTAATATCTTATGAAAAGGCATTCAGAGGCTCACTTTATTTAGAATTTTCAGTGTATATGTCGTTTGGAGGCATGCCTGTAGGACATAGATATTATGCACAGCTAGATTTTTCAGATGGACCAAGAGAGATGATCATCTGATCATGAGACAAGCGCAAATAGCTGCAGTGGCATCTTTGTCTACTATTCAGAAATAGATGGAAGCCTTGCTATAGAATTTTGTCATTTCTCATATCATTGGCAGGCAACTAGCAGAGACAAATATGCATGCACAGTGACCACTATGTGTTTTGCAATTATTATCCCTACATTGTTGGCTTTGTTTTCATTACAGCTGTGACAGAGAAGTATGGACTGCTACCAATTAACAATGTATCATCTTTAAAAAAACAAATTCCAGTTCTGTTTGGAAACTGACAACCACTGTGTTAGAGTATAGAGTACCACTAGTGATTGCCTTAATTCCATTTACACTGTTGGGCAATAAACCACTCCCACTGTTGGTGTGTTTGATGTGGGTAGCCATCATGTATAACAGTTGATCACCCCTAATAGTGGATGAGAGACATCAATGACAAAACAGTGTTTAGGAAATTCTGCATTCTCATGTTGCTTTTAATGGTAGGGCTGCAACATAGTGCTTAGCTGTACACAGCTTGGGTTTCCTAGGACTATCTCTGTCACAGTGTCACACTTTCTTGGCTTGCCCAGTCTCCAGATTTATTATCCATCGAGCATTTGCCAGAGCAGATGGGTCTACAAATTTTCCTATATTTTATTTGTTTCCTGTCATTTGTACACATTTAAAACAATTGGAATGTTTAATTAAGTTTAAATAATACCTTTCTATTTGCTATTTGATCTGTTATAAGGTATTATAATTTGAAAAGTTTTGTTAGTTTGTCTATTTGTAAAGTACTAAGTTATTTTTATGCCTTTTACAACGATTAGCGACACGACTTTGTGCCGGAAATAGCCGTTACCTAACAGGTACTTTACGCGGATTCGCATTAGTGTGCCAGGCCTGGACTTTAAGCATGCACCAAAAGAAATAATGACAAAGTTAGTCAAAAAAACAATCCAATATTTAATAATAATTCTAGTAATAACTATATACAAAATTTAGTAACAATAAACAACAAATTTATTCAAAGAAAAATCAATAAGAATCAACCTGACAAAAACTCAAATCAATCTATTTGCTAACTTAAATCTATTCCCCTTTGGAATTCGACAAAAAAATTCAAAGACTTAACTTATGTACAACAATTCTTATGAACTAAGGTCCTAATCATCACCTCAATATACTAGGAACCTTTTTCCTCAACTCTCAAGACTTTCTAATCTTTGATCCACAAATCGAATAACTTCAAATCGCCTTGGAACCACTTTATCGCTATCGGACACCTCTTGTCATTCGCTGCTACGAAGCTCACCTCGGTCATTTTCACTTGAGATTCGGAGACTTTATACTATGAGGTGACGTCACAATTCTGATTGAGATCACTCCCTCATTTACATACTTATCGCTAACAGTAAACTTTTCTTTTCTGCCTGGCAGCCTATTTCCCGACAATACTCGCTAACCTTTTACATTATTCTTTTTGACACTTTTTGGAATGTTTTCTTCGTGTTTAGCAAGTTCCTAAGTTGTGCTTGTGGGGTCTCCCTCCCTCTTTCTCGGTGCGGACTTACTTTTTTCTGCTCGGGAGCGCAAGTGTGCGTGAGTTTTTTCTATGGTGCTTTTTTTTGTCGGTGAGTTGGTTCTCTTTCTTCTATTTTTAAGTTTCTAAGGTGAATGGTGAGGAAGCCTTCATCCTAACAAAACATAAGCCCCAAACAAAATAGCATAAAAAGCAAAATAAAAATAACTAAAAATAACGCTCGGACTTGGTTCCTTAATTATTTTGATTGCTAGCTCTGTTTAATAGGATAAAGTGCAATTTTGATCACAATAGAACTTCATTAATTTGACATATATGGGACCAGAGATATGCCAGATTACTGAATAATATTTGTAATTTTTGTAAAATTTGATGTATTATGTACCGTACAATTTGAACATTGCAGACATTGCTGTGTATTTTGCATCAGTGCATACTTCTGTATGTTTCCAATTTGTTTACATACACTTTAATCAGTCCAAATATGAGACAGTGTATGACTATATTCTGGGAATGAACTAGACATTGTAGTTAATCTATTGAATTAATCAGTACACTTTTAACAGTGAGTGAAGTTTAAGGAACACTTACTATTAATATTTTTGACCTGATTAATGGGCCATCTTTAGGCATGTGGACAAAAGAAAGTGAAATGCCTGTACCTGTTAGAAAGATGGATAGAGTTAAACAAGCAAGGAGGGGTGGACTATGTTTGGTGGTGGTTGGTGCAAAAGACTAAGGAGATGTTGCTAGGAAGGAAGAGGAAGTTCTTGTTCCTGCTGTTTAAAACATACTATAACAGTGTTATAAATTTCACACTTTTTGCAATGCTAGTATGGGATGAGTGAGAGATGGTTCTGATTTTGGCTGCCTGCCAGTTTCAGTACCAGGAAAAACTGTAGCAGATCTCCTCTTTCCTCCTAATTGGCACTGGCATTTTACTTTAATCCATCTACAACTGAAGATTGCTCATTAGTTGAATTGAAAACATTAGTTCAACTTCAACTTCATCCACTGTTAAAGATGCTGACTTTACTGTGTTCAGATTGACTGAAAAACCTGCAAAAATATTAATGAACATATTATTGCAAAAAATCAACATTTGCAACGATTTATGTGCATATAATAATTATTTTTCAGACATGCTGTTTTTTCTGCCTGAACTCTTTATTGTGTATGCCCAAACATGTTGAAATTGTGAAATACTAGCATGCCAGATTTTTATTGGACAATTTTGAATTATCAGCTACTTTTCAGAGAATGCCAGCTTACTGATTAATGGGCCATCTTTAGGCATGTGGACAAAAGAAAGTGAAATGCCAGAGTATCATAATAATAAACTCTTCGACAAATAAATAAATAAACTCTTACTTAGTGACTGCTTTTATACATAAAATTCTTGAAAATTAGCTTTTATCAACTTTATTTTAGAGAGCATTTACATTTTATTGAAAATTTAATTAATGAAAGAAAACATTATTGACACTGTCGACTCAGATCACATTAGATTAAATTTTTTTTTAAATGGATCACATTATTATAGCTGATATACATTCATATAGATGTTAAGCAAATACTTTTGCTCAAATCCAACAGTCCAAGACTAAGTTAAACTCAACTACAATATGTGGATTTAAGTTAAAATAATGCTTATTATGCATTTATGAATAGTTGAACAGGCCTATTAACTTAATATTTTTACCAAAATTAAATGATTGGTTGAATTGAAATGTGGGCTGTATTTTATGCATTCCTGCATTAAATTCCGCTTAAATTACAATAATTTGATCATAATTTTGTCTATATTAATGTGAATTATATAGTTTATATAGCTCTATATAGTTTAAATTTTCACTTCAATCTGAAAAAACAATAAGATATACAATTTGCATATATTTAATTAGTTATACACAATATTGTTTTATTAAAATATATTTAATTTTAGGTTACAGGAAAATTCCTTAATTTATATCTTGGCGAAAAATATCCAAAAACTCCAGAAATATTGGCTTTTCCTAAGATAAATTCTCCCGCTCGTAATCCCCAGTTTGATTTCAAGCTTACAATAAACAGAGAGAAGCAAGTCATGAATCCTGATGCACTGGTGTTACTCAGAGTATATACAATAGAAAGACATACAGAACAGATTGTAATTATTGGATCTTGTCTTATAGACGTGTTTAGTAACATTCGTGGTAAAGTAAGTATTATGAAATTACTATTGTAAACATGAAAATAACTTATTTATTAATCATAAATTTTACTATGACAAAATTTATGTATAAATATTATGTATAAAATATAAAATAACATTGGCTTTACTGACTCACTGACATGAAATGTTTGAATGGAAATATACAGATACAGATCCCACACAAAGACCATGAATACCAAAATCAACACGTCAAAGGAAATAGGAAAAACACTAAATTATGTAAACACTCACTTACTACCACACTACATCCATTCAATTTCTACACTTTCAGACATTCATACATTAGTTTATGCTGGGGCAGTCACAGTAGTAACACACCATGGACTGAAAATACAATCGCAGACAAACACACACAAAACACAATTCTATCACAAGCCTGCCTGGCAGAGAAGAATAGAAACACAAATAAATGACATTAGACAGCAATTAGGCAGGCTGACACAATACACTAAAAACAACATAACACCCAAATTAAAGAAACAACTCAAAAACATTTTCAAGAAAATCAAAACACACACAAAACAAACATCACAATATACATATTACAGAATACAATGATACACTAAAACAAAAACTTGCAGCCAAAGCATGTAGACTCAAACAATACAAAACTAAAAAAATAAATTATTTACAAACAATGAAAAACTCTTTTACAGACAAATTGGTAACAAAACAAACATTGATACACAGCACAGTAGCACACCAACAGAATAATTCACAACCTATTGGTCTTCTCGTTGTCCCGTGCTGTCACACACAATGCTGATGCAAGCTGGATCGAGGAGGAGAACAAAAACTTGCACAACATACCAACTATGCCTACTGCTGAAATAAATGTACCCGACATCTAATACACTGTTAACAGAACACACAACTGGAAGACACCTGGTGTAGACAACATTCACAATTTCTGGTACAAAAAGTTTACATCACTGCACCAGGAACTAGCTAAACATCTAACACACATCATCATCAATCCACAAGACATGCCAAAATTTCTTACTCAGGGCATCACCTACATGAAACCTAAAAACAACAAAACCACAGACCCCACACAATACAGACCAATTACATGTCTTCCAACACTCTACAAATTATTGACATCTGTATCACAAACAAAATATACAAACATGTTGAAGAACACGACATTCTTACAGAACAACAAAAAGGTTGCCGTAGAAATCACAGAGGATGCAAAGAACAATTACTCATAGATTCAGTCATTCTACGGCAAGCACACAAACAACACAGAAACATACACATGGCATATATAGACTACAGAAAAGCATTTGACAGTGTTCCACACAGTTGGCTGCTACATATTCTACATATGTACAAAATACATCCATCACTTATTGCATTCTTCGAAAACACTATGCAGCACTGGAGAACAACACTGCATCTCAGGGTTAGTAACACTTCCATACAAACAAACGAAATATTTATCAGGCGAGGAATTTTTCAAGGAGATTCCTTGAGTCCTCTCTGGTTCTGCCTAACCCTGAACCCATTATCCAACATGTTAAACAACACACATTACGACTACAATATCAGACATGAAAAAACAACACAGTTCACACTGTCACATCTCATGTACATGGACAACATAAAACTTTATGCATCTACACAAAAACAACTTCATCAACTCCTACAAATCACACACTCATACACCAAGGACATACAAATGGAGTTTGGCCTAGACAAATGCAAAAAACTTCACATAGAAAAAGGAATCCTGAAGAAAGAAGATTTTGCACTTGGAAGTGGAGATATTATTGAATCCATGGAAGAGGTCAAAGTCTACAAATATTTAGGATTCCAACAAGCCAAACTAACAGAACATACACAAATAAAGCAAAGATTAATTAAAGAATACCAAAGTAGGTTAAATGTCATTCTTAGATACATAGATTAGACACAGTTAAATGCAAAACACACAGTCATCCCAGTACTTGCATACTCTTTTGGAGTTATACATTGGACTCACAGATCTCGTGCAACTCCAAAGGAAAACAAGAACAATGCTTACTAAGCATGAACATCATGATCCCAAATCCACCAGAGAAAGATTAACCCTTCCACGTAAAGATGGCAGACGTGGCCTGATGGACACAGTGAACCTTCACTTCAAACAAATACAGTCATTGCAAGAGTTTTTCTACAAACAAACAAGAAACATCACAGTTACATAAAGCAGTAACTCTAGCAGACTCAAATAACACACCACTAAACTTACATGCACATCATATGGACACAACACAATGTATAAAAAGCATAGACCCCATCAAGTAATCATGGGCTCGAAAGGCACTCCATGGCAGGCATCCTTACGACCTGACCTGGGATTTTGTTGACAAAACTGTGTCAAACGGCTGGTTGGATCGAGGATGCCTCTTTGGGGAGACGGAAGGATCCATGATTGCCATACAGGATCAGGTCATAAATACTAAAAACTACAGAGAACACATACTCAAAGATACAACACTCACAAATGACACATGCAGAAAATGTCACATCATGCCATAAACAATACAAAGAAACACAAATTATTAGACATTTACAAACCATACTACAAATACATTCCACCGACAGTATTGGAAAACAACACGCGTAAAATGTACTATGACAGAGCCATAAAACAATTTACCACAACAGACCAGACATCACACTCATTCACAAACACAATAAAATCACATACATTATAGACATAGCCATTCCAAACACTCACAGTGTACAAAACACGTGCACTGAAAAAATTAGCAAGTACACAGAACTTGCCCAGGAAATAAGGCATCTGTGGAGGATGGATAGGGTAGTTATTGTACCTGTCGTTCTCTCCTGTACAGGTGTGATACCACACACACTACACAAAAGCCTGGGAACATTACAATTGAATAGAAGTACATACATCACACTACACAAAAGCCTGGGAACATTACAATTGAATAGAAATACATACATCATACTACAGAAGGCCACTACATTGAATACATATTGTCAGGAAATTCCTGAATAAAGACACACACACTGACACACTTCTTTAATTTTTGTGTTGTTTTGGTTGCTACGTCTTGACTCTGGTCCGGTATAGTACTCAACAACTGGTTTCAGTCAAGTATAACTTACTAAACCCAACATAATAATAATAATTAAATTTATGTAAATTAATCTGAATCTGCTACACTTTAAGTAATGATTTGAGGCTAGAATTATGCTAATTTTCAGTATAATCAGCATAATTCTAGCTAATTAATTATTATAATTGATATTTGATATTATTTGATTTATTTGATATACAGTGAAAAATTTCAGTATATATGAAATAAATTTTTGATATTATATCTGAGATTTAATGGTATTCTGTTGATGGTATAAAACTAACTAAACTTTGAAAAGTATAATTTAGTATTCTAGTTTAAATTTTTATCTCACTGTTATCTTACTATTATTTAAAAAAGAGAAGGGAAAAAAGATAAACATTCAATTTAAGTAAAATTAGAAAAGATTATAAAATTATTTTTCAAAATATTCTGAAAGAAATGTAAACAATATTTTTCGTTATTAAAAATGTTTATAATAATACAAATTCAGTAAAGTGCTTTCTCTTAGAATATCCCATGTTTTATAGGATATTGCACTCATTTATTGTAGACAATCAGTTTTGGCATACATTCTATGGCCGGATAATCTGAATATCACTAACTTCTCTCTTTTATTCAGTCTTGGGACTAGCTACAGCTACAGAGTTGATCCCAAACAGCATCAGTCAGTGTTCCTTGCTTTTTCTGACATACTATCTTACCTCTCTGTTACTTAACTTCAATGATCTGACAAGAGCCAATATATTCAGTTGGGCTATCCATTGCCCAAAAATAAAATAAAGTATTCAAGTTGAAAATTTCATAAATCTCAAAAGTATTCATTACACAAAAAAACGAAGAGTAAAGAAAAATTTTATTTTCCTTTAGCCGGTCCAGGTGAATGTTGAGGGGCACCAAATTAGATTGCATCGCGGCCTTCCAAGCCCGGAAATAAATGTACGTCACTTAGAATCTAAACACATGGATGACAATCCTAACATACCTTGTGCGACGGTCCTTGTGCGATTTATGGCTCACGATGAGGTAAAAATATTCTAATAAATTACACTTAATTAAATAAATATATTTTATATAATAATTTAATTTTTGTTTAGCAAGGCATTCCCGCTCCGTCTTATGACACAAGGTATTATAAATCGCATTTATCTTGTCCTAACGAATCCGAAAAGAGAGTTTATAGACATTATATCAACGATCCAGAGTACAGAATGACTTTGACAGAATTGGCATCAAAATTACAAATTATAAGTAAATATTTTAAAGTTATATATTATTTTAAAATAAAACATAATAGTATATTTATTATTTATAACTAAAATATTAAAATTATCAATTTTAGCACAAACTTAAATTATAAAGTTTGTAATTTATTTATAAATATAAAATATTTTCAGTGATTATTTCTTCTTGTTTGGTAGATTTTAATGATTTTATTATTAGCACTTATAAATATTTTACTTTATAATTTGCATCAAATATTTGGTTAAATTGTCACTTAACATAAACATTTTTATTTACTTAATTTTAGCAAATATTAATATCACTTTATTAAATTATCAAATATATTATTATCAATTTTAAGAATCATTGCACTTTTTAAATATTTTAAAATATGAATTATTTAAATATTCATTTACTTTTTGGAGTTTTATTATAATTAGATTCTTCTAATGATGATAAGGCAGTTATGGATAGCATGAAGAAGAAATTATCGCAAAANACAATATTAACTCTGAATATGTTTTATTATTAATTTTTAATTGTAATCACCTAGATTGGCTTTTTTGTTTTTATTTGACAAACAAATAATATTTTGTTTTATTGAATAAATTTATTATTTTTTAAAATATATATTTTGCAATTATGTATTTTTAGTATATTTAGAAGGGAGATTTTTTCAATGTCTTACTCAAATTTATCCTGGAAGAAATGGAGGAGAGCAAATTCAATCTTTTCTTACTCAGAAACAAGATCTGAAGTGTGTTCAGAGAGCACCCGACTGGCTGGATCCTCCAAAAGTAAGTATAAAATAACTTCACTTATATAAAATTGATTCTGAAGTCTTTTTTTTAAATAAATTTTCAGGTTTTAAAATTATATTATGACGAACGTACTGTCTTAATTATTTCTCTGTATGGAATACGACCAACTTACGTACCACCTAGAGATGGTAAAGATGCTTATTTAACTCATAGAGGAGGAAATGAATTGATGTTTACTATGGAGCATTCAGTAGCTTGGGGAGTGGTACAATGCTTTGATAAGTATGAATTGAAATTTTGGAAACGTCCTATATACATTTTTATTTGAAAATTACATATTTCATTAATAAATAATAGTAATCCATTAAAATTAAATAAAATTCACGTTAAAGACAGATAATTCAGTACACAAAAATATCAGTCACAAAGTCATGTCATTAGTGTTTAAAATTAAACAGTGATGTCATCATTATGTTATGCTGCCAAATAACTACATAACTAGTAAGAAGCAATATGAAAAAATAGGATTTTCTTTTATATATTATATTTAATTTCATATCGTGGTATGAAAATGTAGTTACTCTGATTTTGATTAGCCCAAATAATAAACTTCTGTTGCAATAAAACAAAAAGCTGAACTTACTATTTATGTAGTTGAAGAAAATTTACAAGAAAATATATAAATAAATAAGTTTTATAAATACTTTCATACTTTAAATTTGTTACGTCTTTTTTACTTACTATACATAGAATGATAAGTATTTCTATCTTTTTTCAATTTTGTCCACTTGTCTAAGATTTTGATATATATTTTATGATCAGTGGTGTGAAGAGTAAAATGATGTGAATATCCATTCATTTATATGAATGACCAAAGAAATGCAACAATGATGTATTTGACCTAGTATTCATGTCATTGTCCAAATACATATGTTCTTTTCAAACGAGTGTTGTTGACAGTGACTGGGCATTGACGTGAATGGTGGTTAGTTATTAGTCATTGTTGAATGTCAGTATTGTGAATTCTTTTTTTTTTTCTAGATCATCACATATCTATGATTAAGGACATTTACAGTATTTAGTTATATAACATGAATATACACAATAAATTTATTTCTTTTAGAGACCTCCTGGGTCTCAACATTTAAAAAAATGAATGAATTTAAATCTGAATAGGGTTTAAACTCTAGTGTCTTAAGGTCTATATTACTTTTCTACCTCTTGCATAAGACTGTATAGGTGTATGTGATAAATAAAGTAAATAAAGTCTGCTGTACACAATATATTAATAAATAACAAAAACCAAAAAAATTTTTAAACTTAACTTTGCAGTTTTCAAAACAGATTCTTCACCCAGTTTTAGGGGAAGATAAATAGAATAGAGAAAGGGTTACCAATAATCAGTAAATTATTGGTATTTTTGGCTATTTTCTGAAGTAGAATTAGAAAAATCATAAACAGATTCCTTTTATAATAGATTGAAAAGCCATTTTTTAAAGTAAACTATAAAATTATCAGAAAATATTTGAAATTTATTTTTGAAGTTTGTTTAAAAAAATGTTAAATATCAAATAATTGTTGTTTGTTAATTAAAATTAATTAGTTTATTTATTTTTAAATGCTAATTGTATGTAAAAAAATAATAGATAATTTTTTTTATTGTATGTATTTATAGAAAATATTTAATGTACACATTTAAATTATGATTTAAAAATCTATTAATCCTCAACTAATTTGATTCAGATACAATTGAATCAAATTCATATATGATATGAAATATGAAGCTTTATATGATTTATATAAGCTTTAATTCATATATTATATGAAAGATTTTAAAGAAACTGTTGTGGTTTTATTAATTCTGCTTTACTAAACAGTTAAAAATAATTAACAAGTTAAATAAATAAAACCTACTTACTCGAGCCTCTAGCCATTAATAGTCAAAACAAAACGCATGGAACACCTCAAATGGCTAGAAGCGATAGAAATATATAAAGTGCACACTACATCTATGTGCATTAACTCCCGAGAAGAAATGGCCCTTTCGTTAGTTTGGCAAGTCTTATTACATAATGATTACTAAGATTTAAGTTGGTGTATGAGGATGCATGAGGACATGTAACGATCGTAGTAAAAATAGTGCATCATACACGTATGAGAAGAGTAAATTCGATTCTGAATGATGGGGACACGACATCGCATATCGAATCTTCGTTCGAATTTTATTTTATAAAATTGCGTGACGGTGTTTTAGAATAAGGAATCCAGCCATTTTACCTGAAGAAGGACACAGAAGGTGTTTGGAAAATGTTTGTTTTTTACAAAGTTGTTTATTTTTTGTATTTCCACACACCGGTTAGAGGCTCGAATAAGTAGGTTTTATTTATTTATTATACACACCCTGGTGTGCATGAAGAAGTTAAATTAACAAGTTGATAGCACTATACATTACCTTGAGTACAAAGGACTGCCATGACAGTTCACATAATTAATCAAGCAGAATTAGGGCATTGTTGCTTTAATTAATTAATGCATTGCCAATATTGCAATCTAGAGCCATGGTTCTCAATCTTTTTGAAGTCAGAGAACACTAAACTTTAACATTTTTTTTCCGCGGAACACTTACAATATGTCAGCTTTAAAGCAGGGGTGCAAACCTTTTTGAAATCAAGAATGCACTCCGTCTACTATAAGAAGTCATTAGCATTTGCTGGTTATTTTTATTTTATTTATTTATTTATTTAACTAAACAACACTATGGCCATTGGCCTTTTCCAAGTGTCAAAAGAAATACTAATATAAAAAATAAACAACACAAAAAAAAAACAGCAAAAAGAAAAAATACAAAAAACTAGACACAGTTCAATTTTTTAACAACTTGTTTAAATTGCCCGTAAGTTCTTAAATCTTTATATTCTTCTTTTAAAGCATTCCAGTTATATTATATATGAATTGGTAAATCGGTGCATCTCAGCCAAAACAGTGCATAACTTTTGGTAGAATTAAATTATTTTTCTAACAAATAAATGTAGTTAGAGGGTCTAAAGTATTTATTTAACTTATCACTTAAATAAGATTCTTTCCTGCCAACCTTTATTAGTTTAAAGCTTTCTAAAAGAACTTGTTTTTTATATAAAACTTTTAATTTGTCAATATTGGTCTGGTTATAATAAGAAGTGACAGAAGAATTATAAGGTAAGTTGTATAATGTTCTAATAAAGTTATTTTGTATCACTTGCAACCTGTTCAATACAAAAGAAGAAGCTGTACCCCAAACGGAAATACCATATTAAAGTTTGGGTTCCATAAAAGCATGATGTAAACGGAAAACAGTCTCAGAATTTATATAACTCGTTATTCTTTTCAATATTCCAATAAATCTAGATAAAGACAGTGTTAAATTATTTATATGATTGTTCTATCGTAATTTATCATCAATTTCAATAACCAAATATTTTACAATATTAACTCTGAATATGTTTTATTATTAATTTTTAATTGTAATCACCTAGATTGGCTTTTTTGTTTTTATTTGACAAACAAATAATATTTTGTTTTATTCATAATTATACTAAAATTATAATTTTCAATATATTTACTTAATTTAGCCAACAAAGAATTTATATTATTTTCAATTAATTGAAGATTCCAATCTGCATGGGTTATAACAATATCATCTGCATACAATATAATACTATTTTCAGGAATAGTTTCTATAATATCATTTATATAAATACAGTGGAACCCCCAGTTAACGAACTTAATCCGTTCTGCGACTCCGTTCGTTAACTGAATTGTTCGTTAACCGAAGCAATTTTTCCCATAGAAATTAATGCAAATGCAATTAATCCGTTCTAGTCTCCAAAATTTTTGTGATTTTATTTGTAATATAAAGTAGATTTTCTTTGATGAAAATATAGGAAAACATAGTATCATCATTACAGCAACAAACATGTAAACTTTGTTTAATAAAATAGCACTGTACAGNGTCTGAATGTAGACCATGCTAGTTTGATCCTCCTGTCAATTTCTGGAAGTAGTGAGCCAGATATCGATATTACTTGTCCCAGGTATATATATTCAACTACTGTTTCTAGTGTGATGATGTTTATTGTTATGTCTTGATTGTCTACCAGATCATTGCACATGACTTTTGTTTTCACCAAGTTCATTGCTAACTTTGTTTAAATCACTGACTACTACTGCAGGATCTTTAGCTATCAGGATGATTTCATATCGTCAGCAAATCTTAGATGGTTGAAGTGTTCTCCATCTATAGATATACCTTTTATTCTTCCAGTCTATTTTACGGAATACATTTCCTAGGATTGCTGTGAAGAGCTTGGGTGATATTGAGTCTCCTTGTCAAATGCCTTTAATTGTGGGAAATTCTGGAGTGTCATCATAAATTTTCACTTTAGCTTTTGCTTCTCTGTATATGTTGGCTAGAGTTTCTATATATGGTTTGTCAATGCCTCTGTTAATGCTCTGGGATATGTGTAGTTGAAAGCCTTTTCGAAGTCAATGAAGGCCATTGCCAGTGGTATTCGATATTCATTGGTCCAGCTCAATAATTCTCTGTGTTTGTATATGATCTATTGTACCGAAACCACTTCTAAAGCTAGCCTGTTCCCGTGGTTGTGCAACATCTAATGTGTTTTTTAATCTGTTGTTGATAATCTTCATAAGTATTTTGTAAATAATTAGAGTAAGCTTATGGGGTATATAATTTTTAATGTCCTCTTTGCTGCCTTTCTTATGGATGAGTATTATATTCGTGCTGTTCCAATGACCTGGTATACATCTTGACCTTAGGCATTCTGTGTATAAATTTGCCAAGATTTTCCATATCTTTCTGCCAGCATATTTCAACATTTCAGCTATTATTCCATCATTACCAGTTGCCTTACCATTTTTCATAGTTTTGAATGCTGATTCTATTTCTTCCATTAGAACTTCTGGGATGTTTTCTCCATTGTTAAGTGCTTCTTCTCCAAGCATCTCTAGGGCTCTGTATAATTATACAGAGCCCTAGAGATGCTTGGAGAAGAACACTGTAAAATTTGGTTACTTCTTGAATTATTTCATTTCTGTTTGTGGTCCTGGTGTTTTTGTTTATCAGTGCAATTATTTGTTTCTTCCCCAAGATTAGCACTCCTATTATTTTCAATTGCATTCTCAATCAGTTGTTCATTGTATTTCCTAATATCTTCTGTAATCTGTTTCCTTATTATTGTCTAACATAATTCTTTGTATTCTATTCTGTGTGTAGTACTTGCTTTCATTTCCTATCTGCATTTTAACAGATCTTTAGTTTTGTCAGACAGTTTCTTGTGTTCATTTTTTTTTGTTGCAGTCCTCCTACCATCTTAGCACAGTCAAGAATGATTTTCATTAGCTGAGGGCTATCAACTTGGTCATATAATCTTTTGTCTAGTACCCTTTGGTACTGATCCGAGTTTTCCATTAGGTTATGGATGTTGATTCCCAACATTCTTGGTTTTTTGACTAATTTAAGTCTTTCTAGTTTTAAATTTAAGACAATTCTTGATCTGACTAGTCGATGGTCCCTGCCTGTTTGGAATTCATTAAGAACGCTGACATCTTTAACTGTGTGGACCTTGTTGGTAAGAATGTAGTCAATTTCATTCTTGGACATGGGAAGCACCAAATGCAGTGACTATTTCCTGTTAGGTTCTTTTTGAAGAATGTATTTGATATATACATGTTCTGGCTGGTAACTTGCAATTTGCCTTTCTCCTCTTTCATTCCTTTCACAAAATCCATAGCTCCCCACTACTTGTTCCTGATTGTTTCTTTTTCCCATTTTGGCATTAAAGTCCCCAATTCAATATTTGAAATGGCTTCTATTATTGTTCAATGTCTCAGCTACATCGTTATAGAATTCCTCTCTCTCTTCATCTGTATGTGAAATTGTTGGAACGTATACTTGTACAATCTGTATGTTGTATTTTTAAGCTGTAAAGTTACTTGATCTGTGGTATACTTAAGTTGGCTACTTGATCTGAGGTACTCATTACGTTGACTATTCTGTTTTTCCATTTCTTGTTAATTAGAAATCCTATGCCGCGTGTTCTGCCTGTCAGTGTCCCTTGGTAGTAAAGGGAATTGCCTGTTGTTAGATCTAGTAGCTCTTCACCTTTCCGCCTAATTTCACTGATTCCAATGATGTCCCACTTTGTTTTCTCTCTCTTTTTCCAGTTCTACAAGCTTAGCTTGATTTTATAGCGTACAGCAGTTGTATGTTGCTATGTAGAGCATTGTAGTTTTGTGTGGGTAGTTATGGTTTAGACTCCACAGATTCTTAGCACCCTCTGCCCTCCTGACTGGTTCCTGAGGTTACCCCTCCCAGGATCATTCGGGCCTATGGAGAGTGAGGGCCAGGCTGTGTTTTTTCTTGTATCATACCATGCAGGGGGTTGGTGAGGCATATCTCACCATGTTGCCTTAATATGGGTTGGCAAGGGGCAAGTGATGATATTCATTGGTTTTGCCATTTACCGATGAACCTTTGGCTAACTGCAGGGTTTGCAACTGTCTATCATATCCTCGACAAATATTATAACTAGACTCCATAGATGTTGATTTCTATCAGTGTTGGGTTTGTTTAAATGTCTTTTATCAAAATTCTGTCATTAATGATCATTTTGAAGAAAGAGGTATTTTGGACATGGCTTGTTACTTTCTCTGTTCTTTTATATATAACAGAGGGAAAGTATGGTGATCAGTCAAAAAATGATTGCCAAGATTTTTACATTTTTGGACTCAGGACACCTTGAAATGTCAAGAAATGCAAAAAAAATTTGAAGGGTTTTCTGTATGTATAGATGTTAGTGTGTGTAGGGGAGACATGATTTTTTTCAGCCTCTTTGAAGCTTAATAATTACTGTGCATTTTCTCAAAAGTTTCCGAAATTTTGCACGGAGGTTTGTTTATTAGGGAAATTGATGCAATTAAATTTTGATTGTTGAAGATCAGTGGGGTGGGGAGATATGACACACGACTCCTCCTATCTCCAGAAGAGTCCGACTTAATTACAATTTTACTTGTTACTAGTATTTACAATTTTTTATAAAACCCATCACTACCCTCAAAATTAAGCTATCTAAAATTTTATAATATTTTATTTAAAAACTTTTTATAGTTTTAATTATCATAATGGATGGCACTACATGCAGCTTTAAATGTTGCTGGGAAAGTTAAACAACTCATTACTAATTTTTTCAATTTTTTGTTGTGAGACGTGTAAATACACATTCTCCAAGGTATAACTTTATATTGGAAAGCACATTCTAAAATAGTCTGAAAAAACTTTACTATCTATTATTCATGGTAAACATCAGTACTTACTAATAGGCCTATTAACTAGTTTCTCCATAAAAATAATACTAGACTATTGCCAGAATTGCAGTGATTGCCAATATTGTGCAGCCAGTATTACAGTTAGAGCCAATATCTTACCATATCCCCAAATTCAGCAGACTTATACACAAATCATGAGGAGCTAACTGAAGAAAGATCTAAAAGTCAAGTATTTCATATCTGACAAGGATGTAGGAAGTACCAAAATGGTAACACATTTTCTCAAAAAAGGATTTCAAAAAGCTTACAGTACATTGATAGATATAGAAAAGATAGATGATAACAGTAAGAAAAAACTACTGTTACTCAGTAAATTAAATGATCAGTCCTTGTAGATAAAGCATGCTAACAAACAATATGACATTATTATTGATATAAATAGCAAGAAATGAAAACATCTACAAAGTAATTTTTCAAGAAGAAATTCCAACTTGTATTTAAATATCAAATAAAAAGTAATGGCTTACATTACTAAATCCATTCATCCTATATAATACAATTATTAATGAAATTTTTCTTTTTTATCAATAAAAAGGATGATAAAAGGAAGTAACTTACTGCTTAGTCAAATTCAAAAGTTACAAAAGTTCCTTAATACCATAACTATTGTATTTAATTGATTTTATCATCATCATAATTGTCTAATTTAATGCTAACTTTTTGAAGACAATTATATTTAAGTCTAAAATTTTGAGAGAAAACGAATAATTAAATTATTCTGAACACCTGATGATTTGATATAGTTGATTTTTGTAATTCTGATTATGCAATATTAAAAGTACAATTTGTGATAAAATTAAAAGATGTTCTGACATCAAACAAGTTTACTAAATGCAAAATATGAAAATCATTTTCTAATTATTAAACAATAAAATCCATAAAAATTATACATATTACATCATTTATAATATTTCTCCTGTATTTCGTCGTCATAAAAAACAAAAAAGATAGTATAAAGAGTGTCTCCAAGCCATATTATAATTTACTATTTCTGTTAATAACCTATTTTGTATTATGAGTCAAGTAAACCATTTTCTAGTTTTGAGAAGAAAACATTTTACATAATTCATTAATCCATAAGATAACATTCTTCTCTTGAAAAAAGCTCCATAATTTATCACATGCATCTAAATGTGGCACTAATTCCTTACAATTTGCAGAGAACTTATGTTGTGTTTATTTTTTGATATCATCATCCATGCCAAATATTGGATGCTCAACAGAAAATCAATTTTAATACCAAACAATTTTGAAAAATAGATTGTCTTCTCTGTTGGAAATTTAAAAAATCTCAATTGAAAAAACTTAATAATCAATCACTTTATATTTTTCTTCATAAATGCAAATTTTGAATTAAAATCCTACAAGTCAATGGAATTTAATTCCAATAGTAGTTTTAAATAAATCAAATTTTGAGTTACTGATAAAACAAGATATCAAATCTAATTATTTTATTTCATATAAAATAAATATTCTTTAAAATGAGCATTGTTCCTTGAAATACCAATTTTGATTATAATCAGCATTTACTTAATGAAACTATCAAATAATAATTTAAAACAATATTTAAAAGTTTATTTGATTTTTCCAAAAAAAAAATTCTTTTTAATTATTGTAGTTGAGAAAAAAAAATTGTAAAATTATAATATCAACCTAGTATCTCTCTTTACTAGCATTTTCTTCCTATCTATGCATTTTCTACTATATAACTTAATACTGTAATTTTTCAATACAAACACGGAATCTTTCTTTCAAAGAGTTCATTTTTTTCACCATAGATGCACAATATGTCAAGGCTGAAGATACTTTGAGCGGCAAGTAGCAATGTTTAGGATTAAATTTCAGTCATCAATGTTAGAGAAGTACAATGCATTGACACTGTTGATTTTCTCTGGATTTTAATTAATTATATTCAAATACAAAGTTTGTTCACTAAATTTAGTATTTCATCATTAATCATTCTTGACAAAAAAATTTACATCAACGTTTTAAAAGATAGGAAAGTATAAAAACTTCAGTATACATCAGGATACAATTCTATTCTAATTGAGTGGTCTTCAATATCTCAGGACAGAAAATCTCAAAAAATAACATTGTATACTATAGAAAATGAGTTGACCAATTTATCATCATTATTAATAGAAGCAATATGTAATAGGAGTGAAATTCTTTCATCTTGGAAACAAAATAAATAAATATCTAATCTATTACTAAAACCTATACATTTACAAAGTGGCACCAATTACAAATATTGGTAATTTTTATAACTAACTTAATATTTCAAACATGTTAACACTGGCAATGAAAATTAAGGACAATGCCTATGTTAGCAATGTAAGGATAACTGAACTTAAGAGCAAAAGTGGTATAAGTCAGTTTTTCCAAAAACCTATGTTCTTTATAAAGAAATAGTATTATTTACATTACTTACCCACAGGTTAAAGCAATTAACAATAAATCTGCAATAATTCTTAAATCGGTACTTAACTTTAGATCTAAATTTTTCAATATAGATGAAAAGTGACTTACATTAATTTCACTTTCAACAACTCAATTATAAATCTTGCAATTTCTGTAAATTTAAAAGCAAGCAAAACTGGCTGTTTACATTATGTACTTATACTTTTTATCTGATTTACATATTATTTATGTATATAATATCTACATCATAATGGTTTAGAAATGAAAGCTGAAACATGTGCATCTAGTTTACATATTTTTGTTTTTATATCACTGGAACTTTTAGTTAAAAAACACACCTTCAATAGTGTATTTTAACAATTTATAACTATAAACTATTATATGTTAGGGATTTTGTGTTCATTTAAAACTACAATTGTTACATTAGTAAGATAAGACTAAAAAATAAAATTTTTAGTCTTTTCTTATTAATGTATTATTACAGTTTATTTTAAATACTAAATTTCTTCTAAACATACAACATTTTTTTTCTATTTTTCATTTGATAATCAATAAATAAAAATATATGCTAAAATAATTTATAATATTTAATTTTTAAAGTCAACATGATATAGAGCTGGTAAGAAACTATTTTTCCTATGTAACTATCATTAAATGTAAGTTTTTTGTAAATATATATTAACAATACTAGTAAACAATTACTCCACTTTAATTATAAGAATATTTTACAATATACAGAAGCTGAGATTATATTAAATTTTGAACTGTTTTTGAACTTTAATAAAATTTGCACTCCCATGTATTTTAAATTGTACAGGGTGTTCAAAATGTTACTGTGCAATGAGAAATTTGTAATAACATTAAAGTTATACATATGACATTGCATACAAGACCTGTAAATCATATGTCCCATGTTTCCATTTTTCAATAGATGGCATTATTGCTTACTCACAGATGTTCTGATTTTTGGACTTTTTTCAACTGCACACACTCCTATGGAACCAGCTAGGTCCAGACCTCACTCCTCTGGGGAAAATTCCAGAATTTGCTATAGGAGAAACTGCAATATCATACGTAAAACTTCACTTTTATTAAGATGTTATTTAAACCTTTTTCACTGCACAATAACATTCTGGACACACTGTAATTTCATAAGAGAACCTTCTCTCTTAAATACTATTTTTAAATGAGTGTGCCAGTGTAACAATGGTCTAAGCCACTTAAAAAAGAAAACAGCTTGTTAATGTGTTACATTTATGGTTTATTTTGGAATTTAAAAAAAATATTTTAGTGGAAGTGGTGTATTATGTGATGCTTTAACTTAAATACAATGTTACATAGTCTAGTGTTAAGTAGACTTAGAGATATTATGGTTTTTATGAAGATACTGCAACAGTATTTCTTGGTTAGACCACAGTTGCATTGAAAATTTGTTTGCACGTAAGAAAATGAATAAAGTTACTTGAATAAATGTTGGACTTTTATTAATTAAATAATGTTTCATTATAATTTAAACTTGTACAACATTGTTATGTTTATGTTGGCTTAATTATTACACACACAGTATTATACATAGTCAAAAATGTCATCATCATCTACCTTACTCTCTGTCTGACTTTCCTCAGTACTATTTTGAGAAAAAAACTGGATGGTGAATGAGTGGTGCATATTTCAAAAAATTATTAATACCTGTAACTTTATCTGAATTTAGTCTCATATTATAAACCAAGATTAATAACACATTGATAAACATACACATGATCTAAATTCTCTTTTATCCTTTTAGTCAAGTATATGTAAATCTTATTAATCTGAATAAGAATATTTAACACAATATTTCCATGGATGTTCAACAGATAGCTTCAATACTGTAATGCAACCAAAAATAACAAGATTCTTATCCTCAGTGAATTTACAATTAGATATTTTGCAGAAAAAAAAGGCTGCACACAAAAAATGGCTTTTTCCATATTTTTGAGACTCAAAAGTTCACTATTATAACTAAAGTCAGTCATCTTTGTTACATGTATCTTAGTACTGGTTATTCATTGGCTCTTGGGACTGGACCAATGTTGCACTCTAGCAAAAGGGAAATTCATTTCAGAGACATTATTTGCTCAAAAATAAAATATAAAAAGGTAAATTAAAATGTAACCCATTTTGTAGGAATATAGTTCAAATCAAAAAGCAACAGAATGGCATTAATACCTATATTTGCAAGTTGAAGACCACTGTTATACTGACTCCCTCAAGTGCACATTATCCAGTTATGATTATTATTTTAAAAGCTAATTTGCTTTTCATATATATTTTATCTTAATTTTATGTTTGTATACATAATAATACTCATATTTGGATCTTTTTTTAATGGCAGAAATCTAGAAATGTAATGAACAAATTTGTAAAACTTGTGAAAATTAATTTCATTTTGAAAATAAATTTATATCCTTTCATTATCAAATCTTTATATGTCTCATTAATCTTCATTTTATAGACAAAATAGATTACAGTAATCTATACTGATAAACATCTCTGTGATAAAATTGTGTCAATATTAATTTTTAATGTGAAAACTTATTATAAAAGAAAAAAAAACATTTTTGAATAAATACTCTGAATGATTTTTTAAATCTATAATAATATACTGTATTTAACAGTAAATTACATTTGTCCTGGTATTGATGAAAAATCAAACTTCTTAATATGTCAATATATAGGATGACAAAACAAAGTTTACTTGCAAAGATTATTAAGGATAATATATATTAACTGAGCATTAATTTATTGACACAATTTACAATAAAAGAAACATCTTTCTTTGACTTCATCTTAATAAGAAAAAAAATCAAACCCCCAAATTAAAAATCTTATTTAAAATGTTTATCAAACTTTTGTTTATGTTCAGCATACAACAAACTTACATAATGCAAAATTTCTTTGCTAGTGACTTATTTCATCACAATGCTTTCTTTTTTTGCTATTCAAAAATATTTATATGCCATAAAGTTTATCCCATTCAAAAATCAGACAGATAAATTAGCTGATTATAGAATTAATGTATTTGAAAATGATTAGACATTTCTATTTATAATACAGATGAAAGCTCACTAAAATCCATACTACTAATGATACTATTTGCAAGAAGTCAAGTTAGTTTTACCCAGAAAAAACATATATATATATATATATATAAATTATTGAGATGAAAAAGCTGTTCTAATTTTTCAGGATTTTGATCCTGTCCTCTTGATTTTTTCAAAAGCATTAAATTGTAACTGTATACTGAAGTAAGCAATACACCTTTAACAGTGAGTAAGGGTGGAGAAATGCTAATGTTTTTTGAACTCATTAATGGACCATCTCAAATAAAGAAATAAACCAGATCATTAACATTTCATCAATCTTACCCAGTGCTTTTTTTGTCATAGAATGCAATGGAATGGTGTTCCATCATCTTTTTTCGATATATTTTAAAAGTTTTAAAAGAATTTTTGAAAATTTGATGTTTGGTCAGCGTTGAATTGCTCTGTTGAACATAGAAGATTGGTAACAAAATTATTAAGACAGTCCTGCTCCTGCTTGTGTGCCGAATCTTGTGTACGATGCATGTAATATATTTTTAGTAATGAAATGAGTATTCCATCACCTTTCTTTTCCCAAAAAAGTGCTGATCTTACCCATTGTTAAAGATGAATTGCTTGCTTCATTAAATTAATTACAGTAACTAGTTCAATTTTATGTGACTATACCCTGGACAGACCTGTTTAACACTACAAAATTTATTATTATTTACTCTTAAATGTAAATAAAATTTTAAGATAATTTAATTGCATATCAAATCATTTAGTTATTTTTTTAAATATGTTTTAGAGGAGGAGTTCTTGCCGGTATTCATCTTACACCATTATTTAAAGGACGGGTTCCAAAGAATATCATTGAAGAATTTCAATATTCTCCGATTGAAGACGTTATAAGGAAAAATATGAAGAATTTAAGATTTCTTGTAATTAATATTTGTAATTAAATATAAATTTTTAAATATTTCATTACTTTTAAAATTATTTTATATAGTAAAAATTTATTATAAGCTATAGTCTTCCAAAATGTTAATATAAAGAACAAACTAAGATGATTATACTCTATTTGGAGTGAAAGACAAGCAAAATATCAATAACAGACTTGCCAAAGAAGTCTAGAATAAGGGTAGAACAATATTACGCAATTATTTATGGTGATGGCGTCACAATGCCAAGCTGCAATTTTTTATCTTATTTTTATTTTAAAAAAAAACCTATGTTCAGATTGAATCAAAATATAAATTATTTAAATTTTTTAAATGTGAGATCACATGAATATTGTATGTCTTATTGTAGAATGATATATTATTAATTGCAGTTTATCCTAAGAATCAGTTCTATACCAAATTTATTGCTCTATATAGTAGGGTAAAAACTTTTAATGGAAATCAATGGTCTGACTTCCAGTCCAGACCTAATGAGAGGTTGTATAGTAAATTGGGTAAGCTTTCTCTATCCTGGTCTTGATTTTCATCTATCTAACTTCATTTTTGTGATTAATGAAGGACAGATGGATGGACAGATGACAGCAGGAATGTAGTCGGTCGCTCACAAATATATCCCAAAATCAATGGGATGGCAAAGGTTCCATGAGTACGATGAGAGACTGAGAAGGTCAGTGGCGGCAGCAGAGCACTACGGTGGATGGTCGCCACCTTGATGAACGAATGGACAAACTCTCTCTCTCTCTCTCTCTCTCTCTCTCTCNTTTTTTTATTGTATGTATTTATAGAAAATATTTAATGTACACATTTAAATTATGATTTAAAAATCTATTAATCCTCAACTAATTTGATTCAGATACAATTGAATCAAATTCATATATGATATGAAATATGAAGCTTTATATGATTTATATAAGCTTTAATTCATATATTATATGAAAGATTTTAAAGAAACTGTTGTGGTTTTATTAATTCTGCTTTACTAAACAGTTAAAAATAATTAACAAGTTAAATAAATAAAACCTACTTACTCGAGCCTCTAGCCATTAATAGTCAAAACAAAACGCATGGAACACCTCAAATGGCTAGAAGCGATAGAAATATATAAAGTGCACACTACATCTATGTGCATTAACTCCCGAGAAGAAATGGCCCTTTCGTTAGTTTGGCAAGTCTTATTACATAATGATTACTAAGATTTAAGTTGGTGTATGAGGATGCATGAGGACATGTAACGATCGTAGTAAAAATAGTGCATCATACACGTATGAGAAGAGTAAATTCGATTCTGAATGATGGGGACACGACATCGCATATCGAATCTTCGTTCGAATTTTATTTTATAAAATTGCGTGACGGTGTTTTAGAATAAGGAATCCAGCCATTTTACCTGAAGAAGGACACAGAAGGTGTTTGGAAAATGTTTGTTTTTTACAAAGTTGTTTATTTTTTGTATTTCCACACACCGGTTAGAGGCTCGAATAAGTAGGTTTTATTTATTTATTATACACACCCTGGTGTGCATGAAGAAGTTAAATTAACAAGTTGATAGCACTATACATTACCTTGAGTACAAAGGACTGCCATGACAGTTCACATAATTAATCAAGCAGAATTAGGGCATTGTTGCTTTAATTAATTAATGCATTGCCAATATTGCAATCTAGAGCCATGGTTCTCAATCTTTTTGAAGTCAGAGAACACTAAACTTTAACATTTTTTTTCCGCGGAACACTTACAATATGTCAGCTTTAAAGCAGGGGTGCAAACCTTTTTGAAATCAAGAATGCACTCCGTCTACTATAAGAAGTCATTAGCATTTGCTGGTTATTTTTATTTTATTTATTTATTTATTTAACTAAACAACACTATGGCCATTGGCCTTTTCCAAGTGTCAAAAGAAATACTAATATAAAAAATAAACAACACAAAAAAAAAACAGCAAAAAGAAAAAATACAAAAAACTAGACACAGTTCAATTTTTTAACAACTTGTTTAAATTGCCCGTAAGTTCTTAAATCTTTATATTCTTCTTTTAAAGCATTCCAGTTATATTATATATGAATTGGTAAATCGGTGCATCTCAGCCAAAACAGTGCATAACTTTTGGTAGAATTAAATTATTTTTCTAACAAATAAATGTAGTTAGAGGGTCTAAAGTATTTATTTAACTTATCACTTAAATAAGATTCTTTCCTGCCAACCTTTATTAGTTTAAAGCTTTCTAAAAGAACTTGTTTTTTATATAAAACTTTTAATTTGTCAATATTGGTCTGGTTATAATAAGAAGTGACAGAAGAATTATAAGGTAAGTTGTATAATGTTCTAATAAAGTTATTTTGTATCACTTGCAACCTGTTCAATACAAAAGAAGAAGCTGTACCCCAAACGGAAATACCATATTAAAGTTTGGGTTCCATAAAAGCATGATGTAAACGGAAAACAGTCTCAGAATTTATATAACTCGTTATTCTTTTCAATATTCCAATAAATCTAGATAAAGACAGTGTTAAATTATTTATATGATTGTTCTATCGTAATTTATCATCAATTTCAATAACCAAATATTTTACAATATTAACTCTGAATATGTTTTATTATTAATTTTTAATTGTAATCACCTAGATTGGCTTTTTTGTTTTTATTTGACAAACAAATAATATTTTGTTTTATTCATAATTATACTAAAATTATAATTTTCAATATATTTACTTAATTTAGCCAACAAAGAATTTATATTATTTTCAAATTTCAATAAGCTCTTCATACTTTATTATAAGTTGTGTCATTTGGTGGCACAGACAACGTATGGTTTATTTCAGTTAAGAAATGGTTTTTGCACCCGGTTGATACCCTTGGTGTCTGGAAAGTACTTCAATGGCTATTTTGTGATGTGTGTTAAATGCTCACAAATGTTTTTGTATAAGGCAGCTTTGATTTTCAACTTGTTTNGTTATAACAATATCATCTGCATACAATATAATACTATTTTCAGGAATAGTTTCTATAATATCATTTATATAAATACAGTGGAACCCCCAGTTAACGAACTTAATCCGTTCTGCGACTCCGTTCGTTAACTGAATTGTTCGTTAACCGAAGCAATTTTTCCCATAGAAATTAATGCAAATGCAATTAATCCGTTCTAGTCTCCAAAATTTTTGTGATTTTATTTGTAATATAAAGTAGATTTTCTTTGATGAAAATATAGGAAAACATAGTATCATCATTACAGCAACAAACATGTAAACTTTGTTTAATAAAATAGCACTGTACAGTACATACTTTCGTTTGTTGTACTTGGTGGCAGAAAAATGGAGATATACGAACTTTAATGCTTAGAAGGGGAATCCCTCCAAAAAAATAACGGGTAACACTTCATCGGTAGATTCTTCAAGTCGAAGTCTCTTTCGATAAATAAACACACCAGTGGCTAAGTGGTCTTTGTACCTTGAACACGAACGTTTATTTGTGGGTTTGCACCTCGCTCAGACGGGCTGGCCACGTGGAGTGTTCCGGGTTTTCTCCACATCTGTAATGCCTAAATAGGGGCCAGTTTCCCTTAAAAACACCTCCCAGAAAACATTCCCCCTAGGCAGATCGCCCAAGTGTTGCGTTGCCATAACTTAACAAACAAACAAACTCTTTCTGTAAGGAACAAGAAATTGATCTAAAGTTGATTGTCTTACTCTTTTAATCAAAATTTTTCTCAAATGCAATAGCGCATTGTCGTTTATATTGCGTTGTCGTTTTCTATTGCCACTATGAATTTTTTCTTTCTTGGATGCCATATTGATTAAATATATAAATCACAAAACTGAAAAAAAGAAGTATAGCACAATCACTCGGAAAAGCAATGCTTAACTCGCGCATGCCTAACACCAACTAAAATTTCACACAAAATACCGTTACGTTCGTTATCCGAATTTTGTTCGTTATCAGAGACAAAATTTCTGCAAAATAAAAGTTTGTTAACCGATTTGGTCGTTAACCAGGACGTTTGTTAACTGGGGTTCCACTGTATTAAAAAGTAAAAGGCCCAAAATGGATCCCTGTGGGACACCTTTGTTCACTTAAAAAGGTTTAGTTACTTTAACATAGTACATACAATTTGATAAATAGGATATCAGCCACTCCGATGGCACTCCTCTCAGTCCGATTTTGAACAATTTATGTTTTAATATCTTGATATCCATGCTATCAAAAGCCTTAGCCAGAAGATCGATAAACAGTGCCATTACTAAATTTGAATTATTGACACCGTCAATAATACATTGTTTAAGATGAGTTAATGCATCGATTGTAGAGGCCTCTCTTTTAAAACCATACTGGTTATTAGATATGATATTATATTTATTGACAAATTCAAAAAATCTTTTATAGAAAGCCATTTCAATTATTTTAGTTATTCTCTGAATGATAGCAATCGGACAATCGTTCTCCAAGTCCTGTTTAGATTCTTTATTTTTAAATATTGGTATTACAAGATCGTGTTTGAGTTTCTCCAGAAACCTCCCACATTTGAAGGATTTATTAATAAAATAAGATAATGCAATAATATTTGCTATTTGTCTTAAAATAAATATATTTCTCAATGTCCAGAGTATTAGCTTTTACACTCATGATATAGTCAAAAATCTCTTTAGGAGAAGTTTCATCCAAAACAAAAAATTTATAGTTCCTTAATTTAGTAATATTGAAATGAATTAAAATTTACTACATTAAAAAATAAACTGTAGTTTGAAGTAGGAGATTGGTAAATAACCACAATCAAAACTTTATTGATAGATATTGTCATCACATCTATGTACTCTTTATTAAATGTCAAATCAGATATTACCTCATAAATCAAATCCTTATTTATATACAAAACTATATCTCAATGTTGGTTAGGTTGTCTTTCGATTTTTTCCATATTAAAATTATTTTAAATGAGGGTGAGTTTCATTTGTCCATGTCTTACAAAAAGCCATTGTTCCAAAATTACAGTCATATCCAGAAATAATATGATTTATCTCCTGATATTTATTATTTAAGCATCTTACATTACTATAAAATATATAGAGTCCATCCCTATCAAAATTAGTTATTTTATTATGTTTTAATAGATCTTCCATCAGGAAATAAACTCTCAATATACTCTAACATAGAAGGTGGAGAGGTTGCATTTATCTTTATGTAAATTATACCATTTTTAGTCCAAGTATTTAGTATTTTCACCTCCTTCTTTAAAACTCTGGTTTTATAAAAAAAAAGATTTCTATCATATGGTGTAAGATGATCATTTATATAAATTTTATGTTCTTCATTACATGCACTAGAGGTAATTTTGAGTTTATTCTCTTTAATTTTATCAATAATTTTTTGCTTCAATGTAATATTAGCTAATTTCACTATAATTGGCTTTAACTTATGTGGCATTAAATTTCTTTTACTTGGAAGGAATTTAGGCTTATAGGCATTTACAATAGATAATTTATCAAATATATTATCCACAAATGTCATGACTTTATGTTATAAACAATAACATTTAAATTTTCATTTAACAAAGTAGGAAGTCCAGCAATTTCTAAACTTGAATTATTAACATCTTGCTCCATAAACCTTAATTTTTCTTGTGTTATATTTAATTCTCGTTACATTGTAGAATTTTCTTGTTGTTATTATTGTTATTATTGTATTATTATCTTGTTGTTACCTTTTATTGTTTATCTCCAGAGAGTTAAGATGGTTGTTAATTTTAACAAATTTATCTGATAAAAATTGAATTGAATCCTTTATGCTTTTATTTGTTTGATTTATATTCTCCATACCTCTTTAAATTTGTTTAATTTCAAAAAATAATTTATCACACCGGGTTGACTCATTAGGCTCAGGTGAGCAGGAGGCTACATTGCTTATTTTTATTATTAATTGGTTTGTCACTAACTGGAGAGATAAAGTGAGTTGACTCATCAACTTTTTTTGTAAGTTTTACTAAATTTATGGAAAGTAGCACAACCAACACAATAACTATAAAAATGAGCATTTTTCAAACACTGTGAGCATGAAAGTAAATCAGTATCCAAAATTTTAAGATTACAGACAAAACATGAGGAGGTGCGGCGGTTAGCCATATTGATGTCATCATGCCACCCATACATTCCCATACAAAAATTATTTTACATTATATAGATTTTTCTTTTGCAACAATTTTTTTATTGTATATTTAACTTTTTGAGGAACACTTGAAGTGGCTTCACGGAGTACCTGTGTTCCACGGATTGAGAATCTAGGCTCTAGAGTGGTGATTGATGTCCTGTCCTGCTCTTCGTGTCATTGCCCAACCAGTGCACAAATGTCATGAATTTGTATGCTTACATTATTGACTATAATATTTATATAACTTTTACTACAGATTTTATTACACAATATACACACTTTTACACTGCCATTTTCAAAGCAAATTTCTTCTGAAGCTACATGCTTCTGCCAGCATTGGTATCACTTATCTACATAGTATGGGAAGACACATTTTTTTGATGATATCTTTAATGCATTTTGCCAATGGCTGAGATGGCTAAGGTAGCAGTTTGCTACTCGAGGAATCAGGATCAAATATAAGCAAGCAACTCGGGAATTATTTTTGGGCAATATGTCAGGCTCTCCTCCTCGTACTCACAGGGCAGATAGAGTAAAAAAAAAAAAAAGGCTATTATCACTAAGACTTAAACTCTGCTATTGGTTCTATTACTCTTCAACTTCTCTTTCATTTTAGGAACAGATAAAATTCTGTAGGGGCAGATCAGTGGAGCAGAGAGATTAGGAAAATACCATTATACCTTTCTTGAACTATTAAAGATAACATCAGTATTATTTTGATAAATAACTTAGTATAGATGATAACAGAAGTATACAGGGTGCATAGTAAAGTCCTTACACATTCACCAAGTAACAGATGAATGTGACTTATAGTAAAGTGAATGTGTTATGAGACAACATCACTAGCAGCACCTATAATGGTAAAATTCATAAGTTAGCACTCACATCTTAAAAACAATGTATGATACGAAAAAAGTCAGTTACATAGTTGTAGAGCATGACTGATTTGGTACAAAAGGACACCCTGTGTAAGTGAACAACACAGGGAAAGCATGAAACAGTCATGTGCATATCAAGCAAGACAGTAAAATGTCTATTTCTCACATGTTAATCTAAAACATGTGTATTTCTCATTTTCCTATATCTTTGTGCTACGTTCATTACTGTGTGCTGTGTAATCACTCACACTCATCAGCATATATGGACCTTACTATGCACCCTGACATGTGTTTGTGTGTTGTTCAGTCAAACCTATACTAAAAGTTAGTTTCATTTTTGACACAGAGCACAAACCAACAGCAGCACTATGAAAAGAAAATTTTACTAACATTTTCATCTATATAAAAATAGACATTATCAGGTAATAATGATATACAACAAAACAGCTAAAACAAAAATCGAATGCTGTTTTACATTTTCCAATTGATTATGTAAATAGGATACATTGCAAAACTCACTACTCACCACACCTATATATCAAACACAAACACTGAACCAAATTTACGTTGTGGAATGATTAACTAATCATAAAAAACAAACGTTTTCGAACTCCTTCTGGGCTCTTCATCGAATTTATGAGCTAAAACCTGATGAAGAGCCCAGAAGGGGTTCGAAAATGTTTGTTTTTTATGATTAGTTGATCGTTCTACACCGTAAATTTGGTTCAGTGTTTGTGTTAGAATACATTGCGTTTAAAATTTATATTGCTTTATACAGATACACTACAGTGACTTTTTTCAAAACACTTGGCAGATTATTCATCTCTTTATTCAGCCATCTAAATAAAGAGATGAATAATCTGCCAAGTGTTCTGAAAAAAGTCACTGTAGTGTATCTGTATAAAGCAAAGTAAATTACAACACGGTTTCATCAGAACCAAATAGAATTTATATGTTATGTTCGAGATATAATTCAAAATATGTATATTATTTAAACAATTAATGAATAAAAAATCAATTAATTTCACATTAGTTATTATGACATAAATAACAAATATAATTTAAATTATCATTAATGCGAATTTTTATTGGCCAGTTCAAAAATGTTGCACCATGTTGTAGACAGGGTGTCCATTTCTTTGAAATTAATAGTGACTCCCTCTTCAACTGCCTCAGGTATTTAAGATGTGCTCTTTCTGAAACCCTGTGTAACAATTTTACATCCTGAAATTTTTATGTTAATTATAATTTATCAGTACACCAAAATAAAAATATTGATTTCAGTAAAAATTATTTTTTATACTTTCAGATATTCTGTCTTGTTTTTTCCAAAGAATTAAATTTTCTAAAATACTTACTACAACACAATAGGCGAGACAACATACAAAATAATTTTATATTGTTAACTTAGTGGCACACTCGGGATTTAATCTTGAGGAGGTTGAATTGAACTGATAAAAAAATTTTTAATGCAAATTCAATACAATTCCCAACACATGGCTGCTAATTCATTAGCAGTGTAGAAATAGAAGACACAACATGATATAAATACAAAAATGAATTTTAATTAGGAAATGATTTTTGTGAAATTTTCTAGTTTTTTTTTTTTTCCTTTGGAGAATGCCAAGGACCCCTTCCCCTCTGGATGCACCACTGAACATAGTATTTGATAAATTTAAAATATTATCCAAATATAAGTGAAGTAAGTAAATTATATTTAATCCAGAAAAAACATATATATATATATATATATAAATTATTGAGATGAAAAAGCTGTTCTAATTTTTCAGGATTTTGATCCTGTCCTCTTGATTTTTTCAAAAGCATTAAATTGTAACTGTATACTGAAGTAAGCAATACACCTTTAACAGTGAGTAAGGGTGGAGAAATGCTAATGTTTTTTGAACTCATTAATGGACCATCTCAAATAAAGAAATAAACCAGATCATTAACATTTCATCAATCTTACCCAGTGCTTTTTTTGTCATAGAATGCAATGGAATGGTGTTCCATCATCTTTTTTCGATATATTTTAAAAGTTTTAAAAGAATTTTTGAAAATTTGATGTTTGGTCAGCGTTGAATTGCTCTGTTGAACATAGAAGATTGGTAACAAAATTATTAAGACAGTCCTGCTCCTGCTTGTGTGCCGAATCTTGTGTACGATGCATGTAATATATTTTTAGTAATGAAATGAGTATTCCATCACCTTTCTTTTCCCAAAAAAGTGCTGATCTTACCCATTGTTAAAGATGAATTGCTTGCTTCATTAAATTAATTACAGTAACTAGTTCAATTTTATGTGACTATACCCTGGACAGACCTGTTTAACACTACAAAATTTATTATTATTTACTCTTAAATGTAAATAAAATTTTAAGATAATTTAATTGCATATCAAATCATTTAGTTATTTTTTTAAATATGTTTTAGAGGAGGAGTTCTTGCCGGTATTCATCTTACACCATTATTTAAAGGACGGGTTCCAAAGAATATCATTGAAGAATTTCAATATTCTCCGATTGAAGACGTTATAAGGAAAAATATGAAGAATTTAAGATTTCTTGTAATTAATATTTGTAATTAAATATAAATTTTTAAATATTTCATTACTTTTAAAATTATTTTATATAGTAAAAATTTATTATAAGCTATAGTCTTCCAAAATGTTAATATAAAGAACAAACTAAGATGATTATACTCTATTTGGAGTGAAAGACAAGCAAAATATCAATAACAGACTTGCCAAAGAAGTCTAGAATAAGGGTAGAACAATATTACGCAATTATTTATGGTGATGGCGTCACAATGCCAAGCTGCAATTTTTTATCTTATTTTTATTTTAAAAAAAAACCTATGTTCAGATTGAATCAAAATATAAATTATTTAAATTTTTTAAATGTGAGATCACATGAATATTGTATGTCTTATTGTAGAATGATATATTATTAATTGCAGTTTATCCTAAGAATCAGTTCTATACCAAATTTATTGCTCTATATAGTAGGGTAAAAACTTTTAATGGAAATCAATGGTCTGACTTCCAGTCCAGACCTAATGAGAGGTTGTATAGTAAATTGGGTAAGCTTTCTCTATCCTGGTCTTGATTTTCATCTATCTAACTTCATTTTTGTGATTAATGAAGGACAGATGGATGGACAGATGACAGCAGGAATGTAGTCGGTCGCTCACAAATATATCCCAAAATCAATGGGATGGCAAAGGTTCCATGAGTACGATGAGAGACTGAGAAGGTCAGTGGCGGCAGCAGAGCACTACGGTGGATGGTCGCCACCTTGATGAACGAATGGACAAACTCTCTCTCTCTCTCTCTCTCTCTCTCTCTCTCTGTCCTCCCATGTCCTTTCCTTTTATTTGGGATTTATTTCTTTTATTTCTTTCCCTCTTTATTCTTATGCCCAAATTTTGCAAACTTATTCAGAGAGCTAGCTACTAGTCCAATCTCTGATTTTAGGAAAAATTTCTTCCAACGAGTAGGTTTCCTGGAAGATGCATCACTTACGAAGGAAATGTTAGTACAGAGAAAATCTTGTAAACTTCCTCTGTTATATTTTTCATCTTGGGCTTAAATAATTTTTCTGCTGTTGGAATGAATATTAAATAATTAAATTGCCAAAATTAGAAAAATGCTAGCCTGAGTTCTCACATTGGTCTGCAATTTGAGCCAACAAAGCTAAACTTTCCAAAAATATGAACTGTGGAACTGAGTTTATAAGCACTGTATCAAACTTGAATATTAAAAATGCAGTGGCGTAGCATAGTGAGGGCGGCAGGGCGGCCCCGGGCAGCACTTTTTAGGGGGCGGCAAAATTTCACAATAAATAATAATAATATCTTGTAAAAAATTTGAACCATTTCATTTCATATTTTCATTGCACCCTACAATTCGGACCGATTGAAATGAGCACGGGGAATAGTGTTACCATCCGGACAGTCAGAGAATCGACTCAGACTCACTGTCCGGGTGAACTATTAATTTAACCTGGGGATATCATGCGCAACCTTTCAACCCCTTTTTTTTTTATTTTTGTTTGTTGTACGATTCGTTCGTATTCATAATATACACCTCCAATATCTAATAGAGCTAAGTCAACTAGGTTACTTACGTTACTCCTACCCAAGTCTCCCTGTTCGCTAACTATACCTGATTTAGAACCGGCATGCACTGCACATTATTCTTCACATTGTAAAATGACATTACGCATGCGTCAGGAACTTCTGTTTGAACAAACCTGACCTGCCGTCCGGGTCAGCAATTTTAAAAAGGTGGCAACACTAGCACGGAATTTTTCATTACTTATTCTGTAACGAAACTGAATTTTAGTCTTTTAAATTGAGATACCTAAATAAGGGGACAGGGAAATTTTCCTTTGCCCCGGGCGGCTGACATCCACTGTAAAAACGATAAATTCTGAATTCCTTTTAACTCTCATAGAAATGATTTATGTGATGTAAAATGAAAAATGACAAACTTTCAGAACTAGCACAATAATGTCAAAAGTATGTGTATTTTTAATTTATTTTTTTTATGTATTCTAATTAATTTTATTATATATTTCACTTCTTTCTGTATATTATTTTCAAATTTCAATAAGCTCTTCATACTTTATTATAAGTTGTGTCATTTGGTGGCACAGACAACGTATGGTTTATTTCAGTTAAGAAATGGTTTTTGCACCCGGTTGATACCCTTGGTGTCTGGAAAGTACTTCAATGGCTATTTTGTGATGTGTGTTAAATGCTCACAAATGTTTTTGTATAAGGCAGCTTTGATTTTCAACTTGTTTTTGCTCAGTTCAGGTTTGCAAGAGGCATTGTTGGTTTGTAGAAATGGAATAATACAGAACCTGGTACTTACTAAGTATAATGTCTTTTCATTGAAAAGTTTGTTTTGCAGTTATCAAAATGAAAGACAGTTATTTATTGTTGTTAATGATTTGTTTTAAAATCCTTTTTAAATTTAGTTTTTGAGTTTTTTTTGCAGAATCTTAAGGTTCCATGGAAAACAGTTTGGGAGCTATTGCATTAAATGATTGTTTCCTCTCCAATATATTTAGAAAATGTTTGATTTCCACATGTGATGTTTTACATTTACATTTATCAGGAGGTAGTTTTCATAATAAGGTGGATTATCAGCCATTAGGACCAAAAGCAAGGCTGCATGGTATGGCTGGCTTTGTAAAAAGTCATTTTCTTAAAACCTGCCACACTGTTGTTTGTGGAATACCCAGGTCCCTCAAACCCATTAGAATCAATTCGTTTTTCAGAGGTCCACATGCGCAATTCTGCACACGTTTGTTTGAAACCGAGGGTTGGCCATCACTTTTGCCAACACGCATATGTCATATTTTCCAGAAATGAGTATACCATTATCGGATAGAATTAGTCAAAGGTTCCTCTCGATACTTTGAACAAAAGTGCCACCAAGCTAATGTAACAGATTTTGTTTCGCAAAATTCCAGAACACAAAATGCCGTTTCACTGCCGCTAGTTGCCATTTGGTAACAATTACGTCCTGGCAGGCATGAACTAAATTACCCATTTTAATACATTACATAATAGGTTTCTTGTTTCATAAGAGTGTTTATTTAGACAAAAATTTTTAAATTTGTAATTCTTAAAATGCAAATTTTCTTTAAAAATTATTAAATGTAAATAAATTTTTTTTAAAATTAAAATTTGCATAATTAATTCCAAAACGAACGTATTTTTTTTAAAGAAGGAAAACTAATAATCATTTGATATTTGAAACTGGTTTTAAATTTTGAAATCTATAAGATATATGTATAACTTCTCACTGTATGCTAAAATTTTAAATGGATAATTTTTATATATTAGGAATTAGCAAGTTTGGAAGTCACCATATGGGATGGAAGATTCACTAGTGAAGATTGTCCTCCTTTACCAGTAGATATGTTTTAATTTGTGATTCTGTTTAATATTCTTGTTACTTGTAATGGAATTGTATTTCACCTTAATTACTAATTTTTTTTACCTTAAATGAGGGCACATTTAATTACACAAGTATATGTGACAGAAAAATGACTACTGTATATAGACTTATCTCTGTAATACCGTGAGTTAGGTTCAAATGCACTGCCATAAAGTGAAACACAGCTTTTTTCATTTGCTAGTCCTTATAGAAGTCTAAAAAAATAAAGCAGGGTAAAAATAATAGATAAGTAAAACCTGCAAATTTCCTTAAGAGGCAGATAATTGTCAAAAATAATAAACATAAATATAATTGAAAAGTGCCATATTAGTTAAGTGCTATTGTGAAAGGTTCGATTGTAGAACACGTAATAATATGACCAAGCCACGAGGAACGAGCAGTTTTATTAGCCGAATTATTTAACAGAGAACTGATGCCAGTCACAGAGACGAAATTACACAGATATATTTACAATGTCTCCGCTCTCGTTCAGATTTTCCAAACAAAAATTTGTTTACGTACAGTTTCGATTAAAACTCAAATAATTACAACTAACCTTAACCTAACACTACAACTAATAGAAATAGAGAAGGAACGATAGTAAGAGGAATCTACCGGTAGTTAGGCAAATGGGTCCTGAGCTGGATGATTAATAACGGCGAATGTACAATCCGTCAGCATTGGGGTTAATATTATGCAGTTGTTAACAAATATACACCGAGGTAGTTGTAGGGACCTCTCAGGAATGGATATCTCAATTATTTCTCGTCTCTGTCCCACCTTTTCTATCTGGGCTCTCACTTTTGATCTCCATCTCACGCACGGTCCTTTGATCTCTCTCCCTTGACCTTCCTTCCGGTGGCAAATCCAAAAAGTGCCCGTTTTCTGACCCCGCATCTAACGATCGCTTTGGGCAGGACCCCCTCCCTGTCCCCATTGGCAAAACCACCAATCAGGACCCACGAATATTCCCGCTCCTGTCAGGCGACAGGAAAGGATTAAAAGCGGAAGGAAGAAGGGTGATAGGAAAGAAGAACTATTTATAGAAAAGAAATATTATAGAAAGGAGTTCTAATTCTATATACAGTAATTACATACAACAAAATGGCAGACTGCCACACTATAAAACAAAGTGCCTTAAAGTAAAGTATACCCTTAATTAAAATTTCAAATGTACAAATGTTCTTTACCCAATTGTACTATTAACTAATACACGGAAAAATAATTCTCCTTTCCTCTCTGACTTCTGGAGGCTTAAAAAATTCCAAGTCCATAGACTGGTATAATAAACAAAAGGACCAACATATTAACTTTAAGAGAAAAAAAATAGTTTTTTATTTTACACTATACTTCACCCCAAATGCATTTTGCCGTTTTTGGCCTCTTCAATAGGGTTTCTTACAACCAGAATGCAATACAGGTTATCTATTAGAAGACACAAGTACCATTGTGTTTACAGCTATTACATATTATCAACTCTTCCCAGCATTCCGTGGGTCCTTTTGTTTTTTATACCAGTCTACGGACTTGGAATTTCTAAAGCCTCAGAAGTCAGAGAGGAAAGGAGAATTATTTTTCCGTGTACTAGTTAATAGTACAATTGGGTAAAGACAATTTATCTGACTCCATTGGTTTTTTTTAAATATTTTATAATGTACGAATGTTGTTATAAAAACAAAATTATTCATTAACTAAATATGGAAAAAGCCATTAACTAGATTTAAGTTGCATTATCTATTCTTATAATAAATAATTATTGTAAAATGAAGGAATCTTAAAAATATTCTAAAGCTATTTATAATTACTAAGTCAAGTTAGCTTAGCTTACAAGAATATTAAAGCAGTTCTTGAAAACCAAAGCTTTAAATTCATCATCTGACAGTTACAATTTATTATTTTGGTAGTTAAGTAATTGAAAAAACTTGTGTTAAATACAAAAACAAATATAAATTTACAAAATATTACAAATGAACAGTCATTGTAGCTTTCTTTTATAGCTATAGAATCATAATTTATTTCAATAGTTTATAAATATTTTTAAAATATAAATTAATTTACATTATGTTATTTATTAAATTACCTGAAATGTCTATCAATAAACTTTATGATATAAAAAGAAATACTGTATTATTATTTTACTTTAATTGTATCTTTTGATTGAAATCATACCTTTCATCTCTAGATTTTGTATAACAAATCATTTTTAATTCATTTTGCAAATTAATGACAAAAAACACTCATTGATACAATTTGGATCTCTCACATTTACAGTATTCCAAGAGAATACTATTTAAGAGATTCTGACTTCTAGAAGGAAACCCATTACATAATTTTTGTTTAATTTGATGAAATTTTTATAATGCAAGAAAGAAAAATTTTAGAAATAAATTTTTATACCCAAACTTAATTTGTTTCACTAGTTTTTCTATTGTTTTTTATTCAATGACGCAGTTCCTTAAATTATAATAGAAAAGTCAAAAACACGCCGTTTTACTCTGACATATTTCTTCTAAAATTACAAAAAGAAATTTTGTCTTTCTCTAACTGTCAGAACACAACCAACATACTTTCCTTTACAGGCTCCCACTTTGCCTACACTTATGCAAATTGTTTAAAAATTCCTCGGCCATCAGATGCTGGTAAACTTTTATTTGTAAAAATAAGATATTTCTCTCCTGGATTTTATAATTTTTATTCTTAATAATTTTTTTATTTAGCCTAATTTTATATTTGTACGATTACAGGAATGTTAATAGAATAGATAAGCGTTACAATTCATTAACTATTTACACATTTAACTGGTCAAAAAAGTTACGACAGATAGTGTGAATTTGAAATTATAAAATTGTATTTCTTCTAAGACAATACGCAAATGTATTTACAATAACTTAACGGGGATATGTTCCGAGAAATACTTTGCAAAGCAACTAAGCACTTAGGCAAACATTTTGTTATCGTCTGTATGTAACGCAATGATAAGTATTTCTGTATCTAAAGGTAGAAAATGTACGGGTGGCTGTGAATTTTTCCATTATAATCTTACCGGACCTCCGCGGTTAAGTAGCACTTAGCCCTATAGATCTTTTTGACTTCCTTTTCTTTATTTATAATGTTGCTAATCCGAACAACTCTCCGATTAATGAGAATACATTGCATAATTTTTTCTATAAATATTTTTGATCCTTATCCATTTATCTTTTTCAAAAGGTTATAAAATCATATTTGAGAGTAACTGCACATCCTCAGAAATATCTGAAAGCGAGAGTGCAACGTGGAGGACCACCGGTGCAGCAGTTGTTATTAGAATCTCTACCTTCTTCCATACACAAAGATTCCAAAGAATTTGAAGAACATAAATCTAAATTTGAACTATTAGTTCAAGAGAAATTTAATATATTAATGGTAATATCTATATTTTTTATGAAATTATTAAAATTTTGTAATGTAAATAATTTCATTTTATTTTGAAAATATTCTAGAATAAAGAATTGAAAGAAGCTGGATTTTCTCCTTTAATATAATTTGAATTGTATTTATACCGGTAAAGCACTACGCCATCGTCACTAATTTTGTCTGTACAGATAGAAAATAATAAATTAATTAATTAACAAACGATTGTAATAATTGTAAAATGCAGTAATAAAGAAATTGCGTGTTTGAACTTTTATTATTCAAAAGAATGCTGTATATACAGTGGCGTAGCGTAATGGGGACGGCAAAATTTTCCTCCGCCCCGGGCGGCCGACACCCACGCTACGCCTCTGTGTATATAAATTCTAAGCATTTTTATTGGTGCTGTTTGATATCAAATAATGAAAAGTAGCAATGCAATGTACAGTACGTAACAGTTACATTAGTTGCCGTATGCACAGTTAAGTTACATTTTAAACTATTATTTAGTTATAATTAACTATATGTAATAA
The DNA here is from genome assembly GCF_000671375.1 of Centruroides sculpturatus. Lineage (NCBI taxonomy): Eukaryota > Metazoa > Arthropoda > Arachnida > Scorpiones > Buthidae > Centruroides > Centruroides sculpturatus. The sequence goes on from NW_019384317.1 coordinate 1,295,032, forward strand.
AGTTGACAGTACAGGATCTTCCAAAATGAATGCTACCATTTTAAATTATTGTAATTATGTTAACTATTATCCGAGAATGTTTTAACATATTGAAACATTGGGAAACCATCCGTGTTTCGCATTTGCTCATTTACAATTTTTCGGTGCACACACCCCACAGTGCCTGTCGACAAATACTCGATTCTTTTTTGGCTGGCTACAGAATACGTGTGGTTGCTGCAGCCACGATTCTGTGGCTCTTGCAGATTACTCGTGATTGCAACTTTATGAACTGCAGAACACAAAATGTCCTCTCTGTTGCAGAGTTGCCTTTTTCATTTATGGCTCTTTTTAGACGTTCGAGCGTCGATGGGAGATGAGACAACTTGGACGGTTACTCCATCGGTTGGTGTACGTCGAATACTTCTCGGATGATAATTATAATTACAGTAGTTTTCAATGGTGGCATTCTTTTTGGAAGACCCCGTATAATCCCGTCAAAACCACTCAATAATTTAAAAATACCATTTCATAAAATTAATGCTACAACATTAAATCTCTTAAAATACTTTTACTGTTTCTCGTACTGAGGTCAATTTTAATTAAATTTAAAGGTTATTTCCACCAATAAGCGATTACCTTATAATCAAAATAGCCGTGCCTTAGAGTTTTAACTTAGCACACGAATTCGGGTTCAACGTTGGTGTAGATTCCACAATTTATCGTGTATAGTTGGAGAATCATATCCAAAGAATAATGGAACTGGTTGGCTCCATTTACAATGGAAATACTGTATTTATGGTAGATCTTATAGCCTTAATATGTTTGTGATAATTGATTAACCGACCAATTAATCATTATCAAGGTTTTCAATCTGTTTCTTACAATAACTGAATTTATTCTATTTCTTTGAATTAAAATAACAAGTCTTTTATTATTTTAATTAAATAACAAATTATTCGTAACAATACAGCGATAAAAAACGACACAACTGGAAAATAAGTTTTATTGGTTAACGACGATGGGTGGATGACCAAAGTTTTTTTCTTTTGGTTCATATTTTCCCGTAGACATTTCAGAGAGTCTTTTTATCCCACCGTGCGGCGAGGGACGGGTTCCGCGTATACGAGACCAATCGCCGCCAAAAAATTCCAATGTTCTCGATTCACGGTGGTGCGTTATCCTATGGGCACAAAAAAAGCAATTGCTCTGGATCCCCGCCAACCGGGTGCCCCAAACCAATCTTCTAAGGTTTTCGCATTTGGTGGAGTACCAGATAGACCAGAAGCCAAAGGTATGTTCGGATTTGGAATTTCTGCACATGTATTAGTAATTTATTTATTATAAATGAATCTGTATGAGTTGTTGAATCTTCTGTGTTATTTGATCGTTCTATGAAAATGTTTTCGGCTGCAGATGCGGGACTGTTCGGATCTTGACGATCCGTGACATAGCTTGGAAGAAAGTCTTGATCAGTGAAAATATCTCTGTTGAATGGATAAATTCCAGATACGCGAAATCTAGATATATTATATGGCACAACTGCTAATGGAAGTGCTAAAGAGACAATACCGGGAATGTCATAGATGGTGTTAGTTTTCCCTGGATTAGTCTTCATTCACAAAGCACGTGCAGAGTTGATAAATTTTTTTAATGGGCCGAAAACACTCCGGTCTAATGGCTGGAGCTTGTGGCTGCAGTGTGGGGGAAAAGATAAAATAACGACACCGTTGTTTTTTGAGAAATTTAATCCGGGAATAGAGAGGCGAGACTCGTTGTTATCAAGCACTAACAGTATAGGCTTTTCTTTTGTACATTTAGTTGTTCAGCGAGATGCTTTAAAAATATTAGAAATTGCTCCTCTTTAGTCCAGCCGAATGAGTTTGCTGTTCCAGTAGAACCAGGAGGAGAATTTTGCAGAAAGTGGTCTCTAAAGTGTACTCGAGGAAACGCAAATAACGGCGGAATGCTGTTTCCAGAAACAGATACTGCAAGAGCCATAGTTATTAGTTTGCCCCTTTCAGCTGAGGCGATACAACCAATTTGACCAAATCCTTTTCTAGCAACAACACGACATATCCGAACGGACCACCCCCGAAAGATTCCTGGAGATTTTTTTCGTTCCCGGATGCCCCAGAGCGGTGGTGCCATCTTGACCGCTCGGCCATCCGGCCGCAAGGACTATATACCACAAGAATAGCCAGATCCCTATTCTACAATGTTAGCCAGGAATGGCAAGTTAGTGACGTCAGCACGAGTCCTGACCTCTCTGTTTACATAGAGAAGGGTGTGCACGTGTTTAGTTTTCGCTTTTAATATTCGTCCAATTTTGTGATTAACGAAGTGATTTATTTTAATATTTCTATAATTGTTTTATTTGACTAAGTTTTTTATAAGGTACGATGATTTAAATATAAGTCATTAAATATTTAAAGCTATATTTTTATGTTAGGTGAAGAACAAAATGCCGAGTACTAGGTGTGCTGTGTATGGTTGCAATAATAACCTTCTTTTTTCAAATTGGAAGCAACCTGTTTACATCGGGTTTGATCAAAAAATGACAAGAGAAATACTTTTAAAATTAATAGCAGAACTTTATTTACTATCGTATAATGTAGTAGCTTNCACAATAAATAATAATAATATCTTGTAAAAAATTTGAACCATTTCATTTCATATTTTCATTGCACCCTACAATTCGGACCGATTGAAATGAGCACGGGGAATAGTGTTACCATCCGGACAGTCAGAGAATCGACTCAGACTCACTGTCCGGGTGAACTATTAATTTAACCTGGGGATATCATGCGCAACCTTTCAACCCCTTTTTTTTTTATTTTTGTTTGTTGTACAATTCGTTCGTATTCATAATATACACCTCCAATATCTAATAGAGCTAAGTCAACTAGGTTACTTACGTTACTCCTACCCAAGTCTCCCTGTTCGCTAACTATACCTGATTTAGAACCGGCATGCACTGCACATTATTCTTCACATTGTAAAATGACATTACGCATGCGTCAGGAACTTCTGTTTGAACAAACCTGACCTGCCGTCCGGGTCAGCAATTTTAAAAAGGTGGCAACACTAGCACGGAATTTTTCATTACTTATTCTGTAACGAAACTGAATTTTAGTCTTTTAAATTGAGATACCTAAATAAGGGGACAGGGAAATTTTCCTTTGCCCCGGGCGGCTGACATCCACTGTAAAAACGATAAATTCTGAATTCCTTTTAACTCTCATAGAAATGATTTATGTGATGTAAAATGAAAAATGACAAACTTTCAGAACTAGCACAATAATGTCAAAAGTATGTGTATTTTTAATTTATTTTTTTTATGTATTCTAATTAATTTTATTATATATTTCACTTCTTTCTGTATATTATTTTCAAATTTCAATAAGCTCTTCATACTTTATTATAAGTTGTGTCATTTGGTGGCACAGACAACGTATGGTTTATTTCAGTTAAGAAATGGTTTTTGCACCCGGTTGATACCCTTGGTGTCTGGAAAGTACTTCAATGGCTATTTTGTGATGTGTGTTAAATGCTCACAAATGTTTTTGTATAAGGCAGCTTTGATTTTCAACTTGTTTTTGCTCAGTTCAGGTTTGCAAGAGGCATTGTTGGTTTGTAGAAATGGAATAATACAGAACCTGGTACTTACTAAGTATAATGTCTTTTCATTGAAAAGTTTGTTTTGCAGTTATCAAAATGAAAGACAGTTATTTATTGTTGTTAATGATTTGTTTTAAAATCCTTTTTAAATTTAGTTTTTGAGTTTTTTTTGCAGAATCTTAAGGTTCCATGGAAAACAGTTTGGGAGCTATTGCATTAAATGATTGTTTCCTCTCCAATATATTTAGAAAATGTTTGATTTCCACATGTGATGTTTTACATTTACATTTATCAGGAGGTAGTTTTCATAATAAGGTGGATTATCAGCCATTAGGACCAAAAGCAAGGCTGCATGGTATGGCTGGCTTTGTAAAAAGTCATTTTCTTAAAACCTGCCACACTGTTGTTTGTGGAATACCCAGGTCCCTCAAACCCATTAGAATCAATTCGTTTTTCAGAGGTCCACATGCGCAATTCTGCACACGTTTGTTTGAAACCGAGGGTTGGCCATCACTTTTGCCAACACGCATATGTCATATTTTCCAGAAATGAGTATACCATTATCGGATAGAATTAGTCAAAGGTTCCTCTCGATACTTTGAACAAAAGTGCCACCAAGCTAATGTAACAGATTTTGTTTCGCAAAATTCCAGAACACAAAATGCCGTTTCACTGCCGCTAGTTGCCATTTGGTAACAATTACGTCCTGGCAGGCATGAACTAAATTACCCATTTTAATACATTACATAATAGGTTTCTTGTTTCATAAGAGTGTTTATTTAGACAAAAATTTTTAAATTTGTAATTCTTAAAATGCAAATTTTCTTTAAAAATTATACAGAATTAAATTTAGCAGAGGAAATTGGTTTTTAAATTTGTATATAAAGAGGGGATCGAGGCTACAATTGCCCTTAGTGAAAGTGGTGCGGCCGGCGAGTTAAAGGTTGTTTAAGGAAAACGGGAATAAAAAAAGATGTTTTCGACATTAGCGAAACGGTCGATGGCTTCGGTTTATGGATTGGCTTACAGAAATTTTGCCACCACATCCAAGGTATTTACGTCATTTTGCATTAAATCCCAACGCCTTGCTAAATTCGAGTCTCGTCCTTGGCAAGGTCGTCCCCCAATCAAATCTTGTACGAGTTTACGTAATTATTATATTCTCTGGCCTAATAAATGGTAATTACGTATCTAATATGATATTTCTGTAAGATATCCTTTATATTGAACTTGTAACTTGGAGAGCGAGGTCCGAAGTATCCTCGGGTACGACTGACTTTTAGCTGATTTATATTTATATGCTTATATGTAGCCTAAAAGTAACTTGTGCCTAATTGTAATTTTCCTAATAATGTTTGTGCCAAAACTTCGTTTTTCCGAATATTTAATATATAAACGTTTATTTTATGTGCATTATTTGGAAGTTGACGAGTGTGGAATTCCTGTTACGGTCGTCAAGTCTGCGCCGATGCGTGCTGATTCTTCTGGTTGGAGAAGAATCCTCGCGCCTCGGCGAGGACCCGCCGCCCGCCGGAACGTCTTCCGACGGTTCCGGTCGAACCGTGGCTCGAAGACCGCTTGCGGCTCTTCTAGATTTTTACTTTGGTTCCATAATTTTCTTTCGTAAACTTGGTACGTGCCGCTTGCGGGTATAAAATGTTTTTGCGAGTTTGCCGAGACAAACTTGCAAAAATAATTGCTCTGCCGTGCGGTGCGGTCTTCTCGGAGTGGAGATTTGGCACGCGACGGTTTGCCCGAGAAGTCTTTTTCGGAACGTCCGAACTACTTTGTGGCGTTCAAAGATAAAATAACTACAAGGAACCGCTTTAATAATTTACGACCGTAGAAATTACGTCGACGACCGGTTAAAATTTCCCGTGGAGAACGGAGGAAAATGTACCGTTTAATTTGTGACGCGTCCGGCCGAGTTAGTGGCCGCTCGATTACGTCCGTTAATTTTGTTTTAAAGAGCGAACAAAATGTATTGCTATAATACTTATCCCAACAACAAAACGAGAAATAAAGTTTGATAACAGAAATCAAAATTTTAGTTCTCTTGGCCTTTACAGTCAAATGTTTGGTTTTATTATATTATTCTTGACATTGGTGCAAGTTTCAATAATTTTGTTTTTAAGATTAAAAGTTTTTTGTCTTGCTTATCTAACTGTTGAATGTTGTGTAGTGTGTTCATCTATTATTGTGTAAAAGACACGATTGGTTGGTTACGTTTTCAATTAAGTGTCCCGCAGTTTAGTGAAAAGAACAAAATGACTCGCATCATTTAGCAAAACTTGTTGAATTGCTTGCACAAGAGTATAGATCATGCCACAAGTCAGCTAAAATTTTTAATAAGAAAAAATTCAGAAAATCTCTCAACATAGCTAAAATTTTTTTCTTGGGTATAATTTAATTTGCTGAAAATTTAGATTCATTTGTGAGATTATTCTTGAATATTCAGAACTTTATGATTTATAACTAGGCATTTGCAATCCATTGTCCAAATGATGTTTTATTTTAAATGAAACATTTTAATTAACTGTTTAATCTTTGTAAGGCCTGTTTATAAATGCATAAGACTGCCATTTTATAGTTTTGATTTATCAAAATAATTATTTGTATTTATTTTTTTCCAATTTTTATTTATATTATTTGAATCAATTAAGTTTCTTCATTTGATTGTCTAAAAAGACATAAGGAAGGAATATTATATACTCAATAAAACTGCATTTGATGTTTAAGATGGTAATTTCAGTGACTTTCTAATGCTTTTGAACAATCATTTTATCTTTGATATTCTAAGTTAGTAATACATCTCTAAAATTTGAATATTTCAGTTTTGTTCTCTAATGCTTCAAGATAAATGCATGCTCAAAGATGTTAGATTTATAACTTTTTAATGGCTTTATGTGCCCAATATAGGATATTGAATTACTTTAACTAACATAATAATTTGGAAAGAAATAGATTAATTTTATTAATATAATTTAATTCAATCATGCAAATTTTATGCATAAAAGTATTTAATGGTAGAGTCCCAGAAACTCTACTCTCAATAACTCTGTATTCTGTAAAACTCATCACGCTGTCCAAGAAAAAAAGAAATACGTGTAATGATATTTTTCTCAATAATGAAACACTGGGATCAAATAAGTTAGTTATTCACTGGCAACACTTGTTAATAGCATCAATTTCACATGTTAACAAAGAATATATGATGATGGTTTTTCCAAGACACCACCGTGTGAACGTTGCTAACTCGGAAGTAACCGCCAAATAGTCAATAGTTTTATAAATTAAAATTTAACCAAAAATAGTCACTATTGGTACATAGTTAATATGTACGCTGATTTGCACGTACGATGTCGTCGCAGAAATTTTGCCATTTAGATTAGCGTCGTTGCTATCGGTAAAACTTGTCACCTTCTCGGCACATTAAGTTGAGTTTGCGGGACTCTACCGTATAACGTTTTGAAACTGTAAATCTACTTTGTTTACAGCATTTAGGATTAGACAAAATTTAAAATTTTAAATAAATAAAAATTGAAAGCATGATAAATTGGAATGGATTTTGAAATAACATTCAGTCAAACATATATTTATGTTCTAGGACAGGGTTACCAAACTACAGCCTGCGGGCCAGATCCGGCCTGCGTGGTCAGTTTATCCGGCCTGTTGCCACAAATGAGCTAAAATATAATTATTTATATTGGGGCTTCTTAAACTTTTTTTATTCACGACCCCATTTATGATTGTGATTTTTTTCGTGACCCAAAAAAATATAAAATAAAGATATATACAAATTTGCAAAAACAATAATGGTGTACTATCACAGTTCACTCTTGTGTTACAATGGAACAGAGACAACTGAATGCACTAAAAATCAACAACACTACACTAGTTCACACTACAATCGTTGTCTCGCTGCAGCAGAAGTGACACAATGTGCAACTCACGAAACCTATGACACAAAGCGTACCATTTTCAAAATATCACAAATTATTTTCAATATTTTGCATTAAAATCTCGCAACCCCAAGATTTCGCTAAGAGACCCCAAATGGGATCACGACCCATAGTTTAAGAAACCCTGATTTATATGGAAATATCACAGATTGGAGATAATTTTTTTACATTGTAAGTTTAAAATAAGTGTAAATTGTCTAAATTGGTCCAGTCTGATTTTTGCATCTGACAGTAATATAATTTTTAGGAAAATCAATGAAATAAAATCTTTGGTGACATTTTGCAACTTTAGCTATCAGAGCGCTTTTTTGTATAAGTACAGTATCTGCAATGAAGTTTCTAAGGAAAATGGTTACGTGCTTGCTGCAGCAATTGTGCTTTTTTTTTGTGTGTGTGTGTATTTATTTAGTGTGCTGTATTGAACAAAATGGTTATATGACCCATGCGTGTCATTCTATCAGTTATCTGGCCCGCTGTGAAAAAGTTTGATGACCCATTCTAGGAGGTCAGAGTTGAAGAAGACACAATGGAAGTTATGATATTTATGCACTTTGAATTTTTTTTTGTTCCTTACTAATTTTTGAATATGTAAATTTTTATATTTCAAATTGTATGTTGATAAATATTTTTGTAAATCATTTGTTCACTGAGTCTTAATTTTAATGAAGCATATTAGACAAAAAGTTTTAATAGCAGAAAATGTCTAGTTATAGTTGTAGTCGTGATAACCAAGTAGCTATTTATAGTTGCTGATAACTGTAAATAATTGACTATTTGTAGTTATGGGATTATTTTAAAAAATTATATAAATTAGTAAAAATTATTACTGAAAATGTAGCATTTATCGTGCACCGTAAGCAATGATGTTGCAAATATAACTGTGACATTTCCAAATGTCATAAAAATAAATCCATTGTTGGGATTGGATTGTTTTTAGGAAGTGATTAATTGGCTATTTATATAACAAAAATTCATATGTAATATGATGAACAAAGCTTATTTACAATTTTTATAGTTATTTTCATGTAAATATGGATAGAATGGTATTTTATAAAAAATGGTTTTGAATTAAAATATTTTAAAATTGGGCATATAGGGAGAGAGCCCCTAAATTAAATGAGATTTTTTAGTTTAAGTTGGTAGCAGTAGCAAGATACACACTTCTGGCAAAAATGTTTTCTGCTATCTGGCATGTAATGTGCTACACTGGTACTCTCATGTGAAGCTAATGCAGAAATTTGGAATGTAGTGATATCAAATGACAAAGATAGTGCTGGTTTGAAATTCTATTACAGTTTTTTAACTTGAGATTTTAACATGGACATAGACTTTATTCTTAGGTGGTAAACAAACATTGTCATATCAAAGAAGAGATTTAGGTCTGGTTTTTTGCTTTATTGGACTTTTTTATCTTATCACCTTTTAGAAATTATTTTGGTTTAGATCTGAATGCTAACAATTAAACTCAATCATTCAGATTAATATATAGCATTGCATTTTTCATGGTTGTTGTTACATTTTACTGGTTGTTGTACTGATCTTGATATATTTGACTTCTAAAATTTGATATTTTCTATGATATTTAGATCTGAACTTGGAGGCCTGTGAAGAACATTTTTACATTGTTAGCATGGATGTACTGGATGATGATTTTACATATATCGTTATTCTACTGCCGTGTCTATTTTTTGGGCTAAACTGTGCTTGATTCCTGGGAGAAATGTGTGTTAAAAGTCCTCCAAATAAGCACTGCTGTTATACTTTAACTTTTAGGTTTTCCTTGAAGTAATCACTAGTTATAACATGGATGCTGATGGATGGGTACAGTTATAACATTTATTCGTACTGTTGATGCTTCGTATGCTGATGGATGGGTACAGTGTGATCAGATATGATCATGAGTAAAAGTTGTCTGAGCTATCACAGAAAATCACTTTCCTCTGAAAAACTACCACATTAAATTTGTGATTTTTGGAAAGATAGTGTTTCTGTTTATGCCATGGAGTCAGAAGTACTACAGTTTTTTAATGTTTTGCATTAGCCACAAACCTCACATTGTGAAACAAGCAGCTAATACTGGGATATATTTATATCCAATGATTTATAGAGATAATTTGTAACAAGCTTATTTTTGTCTGATCATTGTCTTTGCTTTCTGCTCCTGGTGCAATTCTTTTTAGGGCATGTGGTGCAAGTTTTTTCCTATTCTGCTGTTGTAGTTATGGATGATATTGGTAATAGTCCTTCTAGAAATACCTATCTTTTGGAGGCTATGGTAATTCTCATGTGTCTTTATTTGTGAGCATATACCTCCTTAGAATACACTGTTACATGGAATCCTAGCCACACCACTACTACAAATACAATACATTAGGCAGAACTAAATAATGCACCTCTTCAGGGTTCCTTTTCTTACTCATTGAAGAACTAGCTACACTTACAGAAATCTGGTGAAAAGATCAGGCAATTTCAAAAAACTTTCTGAATGTCTTAATCAATTCACTGATTATTTGAGTCATTCCCATTTTGATTGTAAAGCTACATTTTATCAACTCTCCCAGTATTAAGTGGTAAAGTGCTAACTGCCTTTTATCATAAATTTTGGATATTTTGTCTGGATGGGTAAGTAAGTATTTGAATGGGCAATGCCCATATGATTTCAGATGACATCCAGATTTTATCCAGGTACCATTTTTTAGGTGTTGCCCTTGACTAAGATTTATCTCCTCTCAGTTGAAAGTGAGAAATCTCTCAAGTCCAATGAAAGGGATGTGTATAGAAAAATTGCTAATACAGTAGAACCTCCATTATCCGGATTTTCGATTATCCGGATTGTTCAAAATAAACAAAAATTTTACGAATTTGCTGGTTTGCACTTGGCAAATTATGACACTGTTTATGTACGTGATGGAATGCATAACTTTTTTTGTTTCAACAACGTCTCACCCAGCACAGTGGTAGTAAACTCTTAAATATATTTTACGTAGTAATAAAAATATAACTTGACATACGCATTTATAAATAATTTATATTCAAATTACATCATTTCTATGACCAAGGGCGGCGTAAGGCATGGACGCCACCGCCTATGCCTCGCGGTCCGAAGGGCCTCGCGCCTCGAAGGTTTATGCATTACTTAAAAGCCGTGAACGCGACGAAAAAATTTTACTCGTCATAAAACGATAAATAGTTTGTCAAATTTTTATTCATAAAAATGCAGTTTCAACTGCTTTTTATTTTATAAAATCCGTCTTCTTGCGCCACCAGAGGGCCTTTTAAACAATAGGTAGTCTGTTAGCGTTGGTCAGTAGTAGTCCAAATTCAATACGAACGTTTGTTTCTTGAAAATTTGATCACGATTTAAATACAGTATTTACTTTTAATATTACCGATATGTCATCGAAAAGAAAACGTGTTGTATTATCATTAAAAGACAAATTAAAGTATTTGTTTCGATTATCCGGATTTTTCCTTATCCGGACTACCTTCATCCCCAATTAGTCCGGATAATCAAGGTTCTACTGTACTTTGTTTAGTGTGACATAGATGGAAAGATAAATGCAATAGGTAAGTGTGGGATTATCCTTTTGGTGGAAAAAGACTGCTTCCCAGATCTTCCTATGTTCTTTTTGAGGAACTCTGAGTAGATGATGCTAAACTTTAACTTCTTCAGAATAAAAATAAAAGCTACAAAATTTTTTGTAACTTTACTGTCTGATAGAACTGACAAAACAGTACTGTGTATCATGTGCGGTAGCTAATTGAAGTTGCCCCGACAACTAATCACCTGGATCGTGTGAAGATGCACATTTGCTCCACTACATTGCAACATGGACAGACAGACATTTGTGTCAAGTTGTAGCAGGGGCAATCCAGGCAGATTTGTTGTTGGATGGAGATTTTACTGTTTCTGTTGTATGAAAAGTTTTGTCTTGCAATTCACTGCCAGTTATCTGGGCAACATTTAATGCCCATTTGATGCAACATTTGTGTCTTGCAATTGCCTTTCCAATTTTTATCAAAGGGAAACCAGATCCTGTGAAAGGGGTCTAAAGAGTTAAACTTCAATGTCTTGTAGTTAATACCATTTAATTTTTCAAGAATTTGGATTTTTCCAGTGATGTATAGAATGTTTTCTTTTGATTGAACTGTTTTATTTTTCTGTAAAACTTAGTTAACACTGAGCGCGATTCACTAGAGAAAGCAAAAAACAGAGCAACTATTCGCTCTATATATAAACGCAAATATAAACGGTTATTCGCTCTGTTTTTCGCTTTCACCAGCAAATTGTGCTCAGTGTGAACTATGCTTAATAGTCTGATCCTACTCAAACATTTTATGCTGGTAAATCTGCGAACAATGCTGCTGTAATTTTGTATAATTTTCCCATCATCTAATATATAAAAATATATTTTTTCTATTTGTCGACTACAGATAATTCTAGAGGCTTTTTTTTTTTGTTTTTTTTTAAAAATATGAATAATGAAAAATCAAATTGCATTTGTAGCATTAAAATATTTTTCTTCTTCTTTAGGTGTCTTCTCCTGTCAGGAGGTTGACAACCATTTCATGCCACCATGATCTATGTTGTGCTTCTCTTGAGCACTCTTCATATGTTAAGTTTGTCCAATTCCTGATGTTGCTGAACCAGTTCTTTCTTGGCCTAACCCTACCTCTTTGCCCTTCAATCATTCCCTCTAGTAATAGTTTTTGTAGGCTGTTGTTGCATTACATGCCCCAGATACCTCACTATTCTTTTCCTTACTACTACTAATAAGATTCTTTTCTGATTTGCAATTGCCAGGATATCTTCATTTGTTCTTCTTGTCTTCCAAGAAACTCTTCAGCATTCTCCTAATCATCCACATTTCAAATGCCTTTAATTTCTTTTCATTATTTGCATTCATTGTCCAACACTCTGCTCCATAAAGCAGGGTCGACCAAACATAACATTTTGCCAACCTAATTCTTGTTTTTATAGTAATCTCCCTTGAAGTCAGCACTTGTTTCATGTTTGTAAATGCAGTCCTTGCAATTCCAATCCTTCTTCCAATTTCCTTATCACTCCTTCCATCATCTGTAATCATATGTCCCAGATAGACATAACTTTTGACCTGCTCCAGTTTACTGTTTCCGATTTTAATATTTACTCTTGGAGTTTCTTTCTCATTGGAAATGACCATAGTTTTGGTCTTTTTGCAGTTCAGTGTTAGTCCAAGTTGATTGCTCAAGTTTGTAATTTCCTCTATCAATATCATTAGATCTCCTTCATTTTCTGCCAATAGCACAGTGTCATCAGTATACCTGATTACCATTATTGAAATTTCTGCCCCCTATGTTAACTCCTTTTAGATCTTTCACCTGACTGAAAATTCTTTCTGGAGATAGGACACAACCCTGCCTTACTCCTTTTTGAATTGGGAAGGTTTGCGAACATTCTTTGCCAATCCTTATTGTAGCTCTCTGTCCCCAGTATATTTTGGCAAGTAATCTGACATCCATTCCATCCATACCATTTTCTACTAGACATCTAATACGTAAGGTAATCATGTTTCACATTATCAAATGCCTTTGTATAGTCTATAAAACACAAAAAAATATTCTTCTGTTTTTCCCTATATCTTTCAATAATAGTTTTCAGGTTGAAAATACCTTCTCTTGTTCCTTATTCTCTGGAAGCCACTTTGTGTTTCACTAATGCCTTCTGTCCATCTTCCTTTGTTTCTATTTAACAAGATATAAGTTAGAACCTTTGCCACATGACTAATTAGGTATGACTAATTATGGTTCTAAACTCCTCACATTTATTTGCTTTTGATTTTTGGGGGATTGGAACAAATATTGACTGTTCGAAGTCTTCAGGAAGGTATCCCAGTTCATAGATGTCGTTACATAACTTAGCCAGGGTTTTAATGCCTCTATCATCTAGAGCTTTAATCCATTCTGGTTCTGTATTGTCTGGGCCAGCAGCCTTACTGGGTTTAAGTTTATCAATGGCTTTTACAACTTCCCATTTGAGTATTGGAGGGCCTTGGAGACTCGATCTTCTCCCTGTTGCCTTGGAATAATTCCTTTCCATATTCATACCACCTTTTCATTATTTCCTCTGTCTCCAAGACTATTCTCCCGTTTAAATCTCTTATACCATGTGCCTGAAAATTTCGTTTTTTAAAAGTTATTTCTCTGATTTTTTCATGGAGTTCTTCTATTTTATTTTCTTTGTCCAAACTTTCAATTTCTTTGCATTTTTTGTTAAGCCACTCTTCTTTGGCCTTTCTACACTCTCTTTTTATAGATCTTGTTAAATTCTCATAACCTGGTTTATTTTTCAAACTTTTCCTATTCTCCATCATTGTTAGAATTTCATCAGTCATCCAAGGTTTGCTAATTTTCCTACTGTACTCTGGTATGTTATTATTAGCAGTTCTATTTATACATTCCTTAAAGGCATTCCATGCTTCATTAATATCCTTTATTGATTGATTATATTCTTTATTTATTTTATTATTATTGATCTCCCTATTGAATTCTTCATTAAATTTTACTTTTATGTTCTCTTCCTTTAATGTTGCTGAATTTAACTTCTTTGCTACTGCCTTTTGCTTACAGGTTTTCAGTTTAATTATTGCTTTCACTACAATTGGATTATGGTCAGAATTAATATCTGCTCCAGGATATGACTTGGCTTGTTTTATAATATTCCTGAATCTTTCCTTTATCAAAATGAAGTCTATTTGATTCCTGCATATGTCCCCTGGACTTTTCCATGTATACACTCTTCTTGCTGGATGTTTAAACAGGGTGTTGGTGATTATCAACTTATTTTCCTCGCAAAACTGAATGAGTATCTCCTCTTTTATTTCTCTTACCAAGTCCATGTTGGCCCATGCTTTCCGATATCTTCTCATTGCCCACTTTTGCATTAAAATCGCCCATAACTAAGATTATATCATTTGATTTTGCCATTTCCACCGATTCCTTCAGATTTTCGTAGAATAACTCAACATCATCTTCCTCATGTCCAGCTGTGGGAGCATAAACCTGGATTAGTAGAATGTCTAAGGTTGTGTACACACTAGGTGTTTTTCAACGCGTGTTAAATGTGCGTTTTAAAGAACCAAGAGTTCTATATAAGCGTACACACTCAAACGTGCGCTTTTGGCCAAGCGCGCGTTAAACGCGCATTTATAGATTTTTTTTAAAACGCGTTTTGTGGGCGCTTTGAGATATATGTGCTGCCATGTTACTGTACATTCGATCGCGCGTTTTGTGGGCGTCAGCCGAGCGCTTTGAGATATATGTGCTGAAATGGAGAACGATCATTTCGATACTGATCTGTTTATTGATGAAATCTAAAAGAGACCAACTATCGTCAAAGGATTTCATAGATATTTTAAAAGAATTAAAAATCTTGGGTTCATTTTGTCTTAGTTTTGGATACAACGTCGCAAACATTACATGCGTCAGTCTATCTCGTAATATTGGGTGCATCCAAAATTCTCTTTGCCTCTGCCATCATCTTTTATAGCAACGATGGAGGAGGGGCACACAAGCAATTACTTTCACGTCCATTTCCAAACTGAGCCAGTGCGTATGCTCCAAAAACGCTTGTCGAACACCGAGTTAATGCACGTTTAAAAACTCCTAGTGTGTACACAGCCTAAAGGTTGAGCAGCTATCTTTACTGCAATGATTCTCTCATTGACTGCAGTGAAACCTTTTATTGCTCTTGCTATACTATTCTTCATTATGATGGCTACTCCATTTACATGTGTCTCTGCTCCTGAGTACATCATTGTATATTCATTCTTGTAAAGCATTCCTGAACCTGTCCATCTTGTTTTGCAAATACCTATAACATCTAGCCTCATTGACTTTATTTCTTGAATGAGATTATCAAGTTTTTCCAGTTCATACAGTGTTCTAACATTCCAAGTTCCTATGTTAAGTAGTACATTCCTGGTCTTCAGTTTGGAAACTTCTGATATCATCCTCCCAAGTGGGGTTAAGATGGCCTCTTCATATTCTCTAATATTAGAGTCAAACTTACTGTTCTCAGGACATGACTCCTCTTCCCTGTAGCATACAGTAGAGATACAGTTCGCAGGGGGCTCGACCTTGTCTCTAGAACTAATTCTTTTAGTGGTAGCGGTTCTCATGGTTTACTATGGTGGAGAATACGTGGTGAGGCTCCAATCTCTTCCATGGTGACTGGCCACATCTCACTTTGGATGCCAAGAATGTGTCCTTAGTATGTCACCTACTTTGCAGTCATGCCCATTACACCATTGATCTTTGATAGTAGATTCTTCTGCTGCTTTGGCCATTCCAGATTTCGTGCACTATAGAGTGGCACACCCTAACTACCAGTAGCAGATGGCACTACTGATACCCTCACTTAGTTTAGCCCACCAGCCGAGGCGGTTTCCCAGGGTGTGGCCGTTGGCATGCACTACCAACTACTTGGAGCCATAAATGAGAGTTGGGTCCTCATGGGGAACAGTCTACGGTGTCCACTTTTTCAGTGCGGCTGACACTTTCAAAAGTTACTACCCCTCTAAGAACCCCATTCACAAAAAATATTTTTAAAATTTATAAAAGTAAAAAGAAAATGAAGTATTTTATTCCAGAAATATTTATAGAGAGATTAATATTGCATAAGATATATTGACATTTTTTAAAATAAAAATTGTAATAAATTTATTATAAAAATGACAATTAATGAATCAATTCAAACACATTACTATTGTACAAGATGTTGCATATAAAACCAGGCTGCCTTAAATAACAAAGCTTTGGTTATGGAAGCTTCCATATTGTTTTGTAAAATAAAACAAACTTTTCAAAGAGTTTTTGTCTAATTTTTTTTTTTGTTTTGTTTGTAAAAAATTCCTTTCCAATACAAAGATTACAATAACTTATGCATTTGGGGAACATAACTGATTTTATGCTGGATGCCCTTTATTATTGTTGCTATGATAAAATTGTTTTTTTTTTAATAAGCCAAATGATTGTTGGATTTTTGGGCTACTTTATTGCTACTATTAATAATGAAATATTAAGTAATTAGTAGTGGTGAAGTAGCCCCGAAATCCAGCAATTGTTTGACTTATTACAAAAATATCAGGCTTTTAGTTGTTTTTTTAAATGAAAAGATATTTTTCTCCTCTTGATTGGCATGATTTATAGCTAAAGTTTGATGCAAGTAGACTTGAGAGATGTTCAAAATTGACAAAGATGATTAATCTCTCTAGAAAGATTAGAAATAAGATGCTTGCTCCTAACTCCTTAACAAGAATTATCATTGTTTTAAGTTAAATCCTCACTTTTTTTAATAGTAATTTCATAATTATATATGCATTTTCTTGAATGATAAGTCATACTTCAATGTAGTACAGTACTTTGATTTTGGAAAACATCACTATGAAAGTAGGAAGTTAATTTTAGTTATAAGTTGTATCTTAAGAGAGACTAGACTTCTCTAATACAGAAGATAATTAAAAAAAATATTAGCATTGGACTAGGAGGCACATTTCTTGATCTTTTAAAATAATGAGTATAAACTTGCAATTATTAGTGTATTTTTATATGTATAGGCATTCCCTCATATAACACGGTAGTTAGGTTTTAAAAAAGTGCCACGTTATGTGAATCTGTGCTATACAAAACAAAGGATTATTGCTAAACATAAAGGTTAGGTTTCAAAAGTTAACAAAAGTATACTATTCTTTTTCGTTACTGAGAGAAATGTGTGTATTAAAGCAATCGATAATTAACTAACAATCACAATTAAAAATAATGTATTACATGTTATTAATTTTAGTTAAACAAGGCTGTTTTCTTTTTACAAAGTATTGCCATCATGTGAGCTTTTTTGTTGATCTCAATCAGAGATAAATATCAGCGACATCATTTTTTATGGATGAGAAAATAAAAATAATGTTAATTGAAAATTTATTCTAGAGGGTCGTGTTTGTTTAGTCTTGTACAGAGTGATTTTTCCACCCCAGAATGTTTGAATACCAAATTTTTCAAATTGGGAACAGTTCAAATACCAAGATATTGCTGTGTTTCGTTTGTCATTTTTATAAATGATTACCTATTTATGGTTTAAAAAAATTTAATAACACTTTTTTAAAAATGTTTAAATAAACTTTACTAAAAACAAAGTACAGTGACAATCTTAAAGCAACGATGACTACGACATCCAGTTGATAGGAAAGCTAGGACAGGGAAGAAAATGCTTGTACTATCAGTTTTCTTTAAAGTAAATCTGACAAAAGGCACAAAACAAATTGAAAATTTTCAATATTATAAAATCTCGGGGCAAATTTGAAATGGCACGTATTCCTACTTGAATAAAAAAATATTTTCAAACACCGGAGTTCACACTTAGAAATTATGAAATTTTGTATGGAGCATGTTTCAAATTCTCAAATTGTGTTGAGGAAATGCCGTGTTGTATGAGGGATATCTGTACATACATTTTTAGTGGTTTGTTTTCTGTTGGATTTTACTTGTGTTGGATTGGATTTATTTGAATTTGTTCTCTACAGAGAGAGCATTTAGAGTAGATTGGACGTGCATGTTGATGCTGGTTTTATCTAGTAATCTGTGAATAAGACTTATGCTTTGATTCTAAACTCTGTCTGCTACTATACTGAGCTTAAGAATGACTTGCTGCAAGATTCTACTTTAAGAAGTCTCTCTTGAGTAATAATGAGAATGCCACTTAACTCTAAAGACAATCTTGCCAAAATTGCCCTTAACCTATTCGAGATTAAATTGGCCAAAGGGAAAGTTGTTTGATTGGGTTTTTTTACAGAAATTATCTTTTTAGCCTGAGGGGGGTAAAAACAGTTTTGTTTCAAAATATAAAAGAAGAAATTTTCAGAACTTAGAATTATAAGAATGACAAACAAATGGTGAACCTTAATCTCAAAGTTACAGACAAATGTGTTGACCATTTTTAGTGGAAATATGATGGATATCTCATAAAGGTACTTTGAGACAGTTTGTACAATTATACAATATTTCAAATAGACGTGTTTTTAAGTTCAAAGGCGCATAAAAACCACTCGCATCTTGCATTAATGACTTGATTCAAACACTTTAGAATCAAATATAACTTACATGATTTTATAAAAAGGTATTTGCAAATCTATTACAAAGTTCTTTGGCCATTTACATTAATGTTGTTTTAATATTTTTATTTCATGCATACAAGAAGCTGGAATTTTTGTTACAGGTCTAGAAGAAAATTGTGTATTTTTATTATAATTTTAATGTTTCTTGTACTTTGATTTCTTATAAATGAAATGCTTAAGTGATGTGTTCGTATAATTGCTATAAATCTTTAATAAATTTGATTTTATTTAATTTTAGAGAGAAGAATGTGTTTATAATTTTAAAGAGAACATCTCTTCAAAGCAAATGTTAAATTTTAAATGTTAAATGTTTTATTTAATTTATAATGTCTGAATGTAAATTTAAAATTTATTTTGCCATATTTCAGAATAATTTCAAGGTGGCTGTGTTAGGTGCCAGTGGTGGAATTGGTCAGCCCCTGTCTCTGCTGTTAAAAGAGAGCCCCCTTGTTTCTCAGTTGGCACTTTATGATATTGCAAATACACCGGGTGTTGCAGCAGACCTGAGTCACATAAATTCTAAAGCTAAAGTTACCGGTCATCTCGGACCAGACCAGTTGCCAGTAAGTAGAATGTTTTATAAACCAGTTTTTATTCTAACAAGATTTGATGTACTAGTTTTTGTATGAACATATTTCTGTGCAATGTGGCTTGTATCTCATAGATTTATATAAAAGTTAGATACTACTATTATACCTTAACAAAATTTATTATGTATAGAACTGAATGTCAGAAACTTCAAGCAAGGATTGGATAACCTATACCCGTGGGACCAGCTCCAGCCTATGGTGGTTTTCAAGATACATATCACGAGTATAGAACCATAAGTAGCCAACTAGGAAACTAATTTTTGGAAATGGGATTCGAAAATGGCACCAAGCTTTGATTACCCACTACAGTAGAGTCCCGAAAACGCGGCACTTGATAACCCGGCAGTCCGGATAACTCGGCACAAGCTGTTATCCTCCCTTCTTTCTGCAAACAATGATGGTCAAGGTCTTATCCAGAACTTAAATTAACCTATTGGATGTTGTTGGCTGGGTGGCGGACGCCTGGAATGAGTTAGTCATTAACACTAGTTTGTTTCTGGCAAAAACTTCTTGATCACGAGGGAAGTGAGTTCTTTGAATATGATGATGCAGAAAATGTAAACTTACTCGACCTCCTGAAAAGAGTTCCTGGATGTGAAATCCGGAGCTTTATCGATCGTTGCGATTAAGGGCCTGTAGTTTACTTAATTAATTAAAAATCTAATTAATTTCTCCCTTGACTTAAAGTGAAACCTCACTAAAAGGAGAAAAGAAAAATGGCTATCGCCCCTTTCTATTCGAGGTAAACATCCGTTCATTTCGAACTCCAAAGTTGATAGTTAGCACGAGCCACATTCCCACATTCCAACTCCAAAGTTGATAGTTAGCATGAGCCCGGGGACAACTCTGACCCATCTGCGTACCTTTTGCCTCATAACAATCAATCACGTGACCATTCTCCCATGCCGATCTTATAAAAACCCTTTCCTTCCCCTTCTCGGGGGAGTCGTTCCAGAGCAGGTGCCAGGAGAAAATAAATTTAAAATAGTGTCCTTTTAAATAGTGAAAAACTTTCCTAAATCAAATATTGGATAAATTTTCCTCAGTGGATAACAAGTCAAGAGGTATGGAACCAATTATTGTAAGCTCTCTCTCGGTCTCTCCGCGACTTAGGGACGCGAACTAGACGTTGTACTGTCCGAAATTAGCTTTAATAAATTGTTATTTTTAATGTTACGTTTGGTCTCCTATTTGATTCATATATTGTCTATCCCCTTACCGACGGCACTCCTTCCTCCGCCACTCGACTCGCAATCCCGTTACAGCGGGATAAACTAACAAAATTTTAATCCATCCTGACTGTGAACAGGGTTAAACAGCCGTTGCCGGATCGGGAGACCTACACCCTCCCCGGCGGTTCACATGGATGTGCAGAAGCTGATGAAAATGATGTCGAACAGTGGTTCCAGAACGATACCAAGCAAGACATTATGTCCGATGCAGAAATTATTGCTGCTGTCACAGTTAATGAAAAAATGCCGGAAAATGATGAAGACGTTGAGGACTCTACCGTACAAGCTCTTNAGCAAGACATTATGTCCGATGCAGAAATTATTGCTGCTGTCACAGTTAATGAAAAAATGCCGGAAAATGATGAAGACGTTGAGGACTCTACCGTACAAGCTCCTAAAATATCACATAGTGAGGGACTAAAGGCTGTCAAAACTGCCCTTTAGTATTTGAACAAGGTGTGTCGGTAATGGACTTACTGTTCTTTTGTTGTCTTCGTGATGAAGCAGCAAAATGCAGAGTGCATTGCGGAAGACAACAGGACATTATGCATTTCTTTAAAAAAATGTAGCCAGTTTTTGCAAAGTCGGCTAGTTAATTTTCATTATAGACAGCTTTATGCCTCATGAAGTATTTTTCTGAGGTCTGTCTTAGTGTCTTATCAGGTAAATTACTGTACACTGTGTATTCATTAATTTTCATTTTCATGTAGTAAAGGCTCTGTGCCTTCATAAAGTATGTACTTTTCCTTTGATTGAGGGTATTTGGGCAGTTTATTCTTTGTTGTATTCTTAAGCAAACAATACATACAAGTATGGTACTGTATTTTCTGAGGAAACACTCGTACTTATTTTTTTTTTTTTAACCCCATTCCCGATAACCCGACAATTTCACAAACTCAGCCACCCTTCGGTCCACATTAGGCCGAGTTTTTGGGACTCTACTGTACTAAAATTTGCTGTTTTATATAATTGTTTTAAATTTTTTGTAAACATGACCAAGGCAATATAAATAAAGCACATACAAAGCTGCATGAATCAAAACCAAAAATACAAGATGATAAGTTTAAAAAGCCCACCAGGTGGTGATATCTATTCACTCAGAAAATTGTAATCAAAGGGTTTGTTTTAAAGAAGGAAATATATGCATTGGAAATTGATAAGTGACAAATTATAACTTTTGTTATTTTTTGTCAACATCAATAAAAATGAAATTATTTAATAAATGTTATAGATTCAATATTCTATGCACCAGGTGGTAGTCTGCCTGGCATATATGTTGCATTGGGAAACAGTAGTAGGCTTCCTTGTACATTCACTTGTATTAGTCAAATTTGCAAGTACACTTTCAAGAGTATTAAAAATGATCCAAAACTTTGTTTCATTTTCACTTGTATTATGTTTTAGACAATTTATATTAAATACATAAGTTTATAATTATACTTTATGACAGAATAAATTTCATGGTAAATTTTTGGCAAACTTCTTTCCAATTTTTGATAATTTCTTGATTAGTAGAGACTCCTAGAAGTAAAAAAAAGTTACTAAAATAAAATTTATGTAGAAGTTACCAAAACTGACTGAATCTTTTGAATATAATAAAAATAATTGGCTTAGTTTAGTCAGTTGTTCAAAAACAACCACCTAATCAATTGTTAACAATCATGCCAAACATTTAATTCTTTCACATTGTTTTGCAGGTCACGGACCAACGGGTCACAACTCGGCCTGTATTCAACATTGCTAGACTATCGACACACCAAATTTTAAACATTGTATTAACTCCATACAGCGTATACTATGGCTAGTTATTGAAATTAAAAGAAGCTTAAATTGGGCTCAAATATAGAGCAAAAGTGTTTTCCTCCCCTTTTAAAGCTGGATAAAAAATAGTGACTGGTATTTGAGTCAATATGGTATTCCCCTCTTCATAAAACTTGAAAAAATAGAATATTCCATAGTAATATCAGTTGTAATTCTGTTTGTTTTTTCTTTATGGTCTAGTTTATGCTTCATTTTAAATTTAAATTTTTGTCAATGTAATACATGGCTCTTTTTTTTCATTAGATATAATTTAAGATTGTAATTTCATTCTTAATAAAGAAATTATTTTAGTATATTTAAGAATAAAGTTTATTGATACATACCTGATCAAATAAAAACAAAATAACTTTATTAAGAAAATCTTAAGCATTATAAACTGTGCTTCAAAGTTATAATATTTAATGGTCTCAAACATGGGCAAGTTCGGTACACAGAACCTAATATGGAGATCTCCCAAACAAAATGTGCCGAGATTTTTCCCCTTTTTAACATGTAGTGAATCGAGAGAGTGGATTCATAAAAAAAGATTGAAATGTCAAAATGTTACTTTTATATTTAACATAATAGTAAGGATTTACTCATCCAAAAGTTTGGGAATAGTTATGCAAGGTTTGCCACAATTCTTTAATCGTGCAAGAGTGAAACTGCATTATGGAAGTTTCATATTATGAAAGCGTTGCTTGTATACATTACATTTTGAATTTGAAATATCTTATTAATATACTTAATATTCATTTTATTTTTATTGTTCAAAATACAATTTTCCTGCAAGTGATGATGATATATATACTTGTTTGCATTTTCACACCTTCTGGTAAATGCAGGAGTCTTGCAAATATGATCCAATAAGATTATTTGAAAAAGTGAAAGTATAGAGAATGCAAATTATAATAATTGGATTTTGAGGAAAGAATTGGATTAATAACAACATGAATCTCTGTCCATATAATACCTAAGACATCATTTAATGCTATGTTTGAATTTGCCATTTTAAAATTTATATGACACCCTCTAAAGTTCATTTGAATTATTATTAAATTATATTAATTTCAATTTTGTATATAGTCATTTTTTCTCAATCAACTTTTAAGAGTTGAAACTAAATAAAAATTTATGCATACTGAAAAGTTTTTTAAAAATTTAAACATGCCTACTTTGGCATCAGATTCAAAAAGTTTACCACTCTCAGCCTATAGGTTTCAAGTGTTACATGATGTCTCATTTTGTAAAAAATATGCATCATCTTATTGACTTCAATCATAATTTTTTTATTATACATATGAGAAATGATCTACAGTAAAGTGAGAAAATCCTTTTCTGCAACACAATGTTCTGTATTGCTAGTCGTCAATTGTATAGAGAGGGATGGCGAACCTATGACATGCATGCCCAAAGTGTCACATAAGGAGATATAATCTGGCATGTAACATATCATATGATTTTGATTTATTGTCTGTCTTTTTCCAGTTATCCTTTTAGTTTATCAACTGATCAGCTTTTTACATTAAACAAATATGCTTTAATTAGAATAAGTTTCTTTAAGTATTATTATTCAAAGTCTAAAACTGGCACACATGAACATCTTTAAAGCTAGGTTATGCTTACTATATGGCACACTGGCTCAAAAAAGTTTGCCATTCTGGTATAGAGGAACTCTTTGCTACTATTAAGATTCAAGTAATTGATATTTATTTGTTGCCAAAATAGAAAAGTTTGAGGTATTCCTCAAACTGGATGGTAAACTTTTCTAATTGACATATACTAAAATAATGCACAAATTTATGTAACTTGTGGTCTTTTCTTTGTATATAATTTTACTTATTTAATTAAATGATCATTGATAATTAAATTAATTTATTTTAAAGGAATGTCTTCAAAACTGTAATGTGGTCGTCATACCTGCAGGAGTTCCCAGAAAACCCGGAATGACTAGAGACGATCTGTTTAATACTAATGCCTCGATTGTTCGGGATCTGGCGGATGCCTGTGCCCGTACTTGCCCAAAAGCCATGATTTGTATAATTGCTAATCCCGTAAGTAGTTTTTTTAATTAAATATTGTCAATTATTATGTCTTTCAGGAGCAAAATATACAGTCGACTCCCCCCCCTATAAGATCATAGATACGTTTCATTCTTTAGGAATCCGATTTCTTATGAGTCCTTCCAATCACAGCCCGACACATGTCAAGTTTACAGACTACGGCGGTTTGAAAGGTTTTCTTCCGTAAAATTAATCGATTCTAGACTAATCCGACTCAACATTTCTAAAATACGTATATATTTTTTGAGAATAATCCATATAAACTACGCTATAAACAAAAAATTGTAGGATTACTTGCCGAGTGCGCACCATTCGACATCGCCATTGCTCAAGCTTGTTTTCGTCGCAAAGCAGCACACCAAACCGCGGCCGATTTCTGATAACTTATTTTTCTGCGAAAACTTCGTTGACCTTTGGAGACATCATTAATATAAATAATTTTTATGGCCGTTGAATAAGAAACGTTTCTTTCACAAGAAATGTATAAAATTACAGTGCTGTATTAGACTTACGGTACCTAATTTATATATAACTAATATATAATTATATGTACAGTACCTAATTTATATATAATTTATATATAATTATATGTACAGACGAAACTAAACTCAATTTACCCGCCTAAATGTCCGTAGCGTGGCGCTACGGACGGCGGGAAAGTAGTTTGGCTGCCCGATGACGTTTTACGTAATTATAGGAGTTTTTTTACCTTTTTTTACAGATACCGTCGCAATTTTTTTGCAGTTTTATAGGAACCGTAATTATAGGGGGGTCTACTGTAATTAGTAACTAGTTCTAATTTTTTAGTTTATGTAATAGTGTATTTTTTAGCATAAGGCAACTAATTAAATTTGTCTGTCTATAGTGCTAAATTTTCTTCATCTGTTTGTGATTTAATCTTAAATAACACTACCCATTAAATGTTTACAGCTAAATAGGTTGTATCACGGGATAAACATTACAAATGTTTATTTCAATTTCTGCCTATTCAAATGTTTATGTATGTATAGAAAAGTTTGTTTGCTTAAATTTTAAAATTAATTGCATACTTAATCAATTGTCACTCTGCCAAGATCATTGCATAAGGGGAAAAAAATAGATCGGTAATTATTAATTATATTTGGCTAACTAAAATGATAAGTTTATTTGGCTTACATGTACTGGTCTAAATAGTGAGCATGCCAACAATAAAAATTATGTTGAAGTTCTTGGCCAACTGTAGGAAGCCATACAACACAAGTAGTCTGATTTGCAGTGAAGACAAAACAGAGTTCATACAATGAGTGTCTTCATGAATGTTTGTTGTTCTATTTGACAAATATTCAAACAAGAAGAATGTAATGGCGCTTCTTTAATCTCCTTACTCTTCCATTACCTAAAATGGATGAGAAGTCAAAGCGTTTCAGATTCTGATCAGTAGCAGCAATGGAAGCTACCGTGATAAATTGCTTTTAACTATGCATGCATCAAAAATTTAGCTTAAATTGAATTCATTTTATATAAATAGACTTAATGTAATCCAACATTAAAAACAGAATTGAGTTGTCACCATGTTGTAATGCAAGATGTCTTATTATAGTAGAAAAATATTTCTTTGGTATAGATTTTAAATGTAATGCTCCATAATATAGTTTTCATTGGAAATCAACATTAAAAATTTGACCTATAAAACAAAACATTTACAATTTTTAATAATTAATGCAATAATACCATCATTCAAGATTGTAAAATTGGATAACTTCTACTGTTAGATTTTGGAATAACCAATGGTGAGAAAGACTGTTTCTCATCATTGCTTATGCTTAAACAACCATGATACTCTCTATTTTGTCCAATGATGAAATACTGTACATTCATACATAGACTAGCATATGTATTTTTGTTTAGAAATTGGTAATCTATAAGCACATGATTAAAAAAATTGGGTGCTAAAATATCTATACTTCATTAAAAATTGAATTGGTAAGAGTAATTATAACTAATGTAAAAAATTGAGTTTAGATTAATTATTATATAAGAATTATTGTTTTTTTTAGAAAATTTATTATAAATAAAGAACAAAAATTATCATAAATTTGTATTGATATGAAATGTTTCTTAAAAATTTCATGATTACTAGAAACATGTTTTAGTTTGTATTATTTAACTTAATAATTTTTTTTCATTTTAAAGGTGAATTCCACAGTACCCATCACCACCGAAGTGTTCAAGAAACACAATGCTTATGATCCCAATAGAATATTTGGCGTAACAACTCTGGATGTAGTCAGAGCCAATGCTTTTGTAGCAGAAGCAAAAGTAAGTAAATTGTATGAAATGAAACTCATCACAATGTTCTAGAATGTGTATTTTTGTTAAGACAATTACTTTTATTTATACTTTTACATTCTTAATTCAAAATAGTTTTAAAATGCACTACACATCCAAATAATGGCCAAATTTGTTTCCATTTTATATTATTATTAAAAATTATTTTAATAGTAAAATCCAAATTTAATAATAAAATAAACCAGGTGTTTTTGTGGTTTTTCTGTCGTGTTCCAAACATAAACTGTACTGATGGATCTGAATAAATACAAATTTTGAATGCAGACTTGTATTATTACAAAATATTTATGTTATTTCACGAAGTACAGATTTTTGTTAAAAATTATTTTAAAAAAAACTCTCTTGAAAAAATTCCATTGACTGACTTGCATTATTGTAAGTTATTCAGAATATAAAGTTTGAATAGTACATTGTACTGACAAATCTAAATATGTTTATAAGAGAAAATATTTTACAAAAAAAAAGAAGTCTACAATTTTATAGGTTTTTGTTTTTTCTCTTTGATGTATATTTATATAAAAATAATAATTATTATTTTAATAATAAATCCTTTTTAAAGATATTTTACACTTAGAAATAAGAACTTACATGGTTATCGCTCGGTCCCACCTATCACGTAAGTTTGGGGTATTATACCCCAAACTTACGTGATAGGTGGGACCAAGCGATGACCGTGTAAGTTGGTGTATAATTTCACACATAAATACATAAATACAAATAATTTTTAATTTGGGCCGGAGACTAAAGAAAACAATAATTTAGAAAAAATGTTTAATAAAATCTTAAATAATACATATGTATGACAAATTATATTATTATACAATTTTTCATTTAGTCGATTATCACACCATAATTTTAACATTGTTTCCATCTCAGGGATAATATCGTGACATTTACGAATGATGTCGAATTTAAAGATTGAGCATTTTTCACAGCTTCGAGAATTTTTTCTTTACCTTTTATAATTGTTCTGACCGTCGATTCCGGTAGATCAAACTTCTTTGCCAATTCACAAATTTTCATTTTTGTATCGAAGTCTTTAATAATGTTAACTTTACATTCCAAAGATAAAGTTTTTCTTTTCTTGTTTGATGCAGAAGAATCAGTTCTACTTCGTTTAGATGACATAGTAGAGTCTCTCGAGTCTCCGTAGATATAACAAACAGAAATAAATAACACAAAATAAATTGTAGCTATATGTCGATTCTGCACGACAGGTCTGAACACGTAAGCCAAACAATAGTGTGGGGGGAGTGAGTAATCAAGAGTTGCGTGCCACTCAAACAAAAGATGAATCGACGAGATTTGAAAATCGCGTAAGTCAGTGTAGCATAAGTCGAGGTATTACTAGTGCCAAACAGTGCAGAAACTTTTGTATTCTTGTACCAAAGGTAATTTGAGGGTTATTGAATGCCTTGAATACAAAATGACTGAAGATGCTGTGTTTCTGAACATTCAGAAATTGAATAATTTTTTTGTTGTGTGATTTTTAACAAAAATGAACTACCAACAAGAAAATTAAAACCAATTATCCGTTATAGTATATAAAAACATGTGAAGTGTTGATATACAGTACCTTGTGTATTAATCTTAAATTTTTACTAGAATTTGAAATTGAAGTGATTCTAAAGTAAAACAGGTTATATAAATTGCGATCTCACTGTGTAACTTTAACATTCTGATGGAAACTTTTACTTTCTCATTCCTTTATTCCTTACTTAATATGCTTTACTGACCGTTGCAGAGTACATGAAATATTAACTTTTTTATCTTAAAAAAAGTATAAACAATTTTTAAATAATTTAAAATAACTATTATAAAATGCAACACAAGAAACACTGCAAAATGCTAGGGTCGGGCCACCAAAGGGATTTGGATAGAGTACGTAGTATAATGTAATATTGATCACAATGATTAAATTTTCAACATGCTGTCAGTTAGGCAAAATATATGAATTTGAGAAAGAGAGAGAGAGACACTGGCCATTCAATTATCTTTCATGCTTTCAATTTGAGGGCAAGTGCTAATGAACTAGTTTAAAGATGAAAACAAAGTGCAAAAGATAACTAAAATAGTACCATTACTTTTTTATTACGTAATCATTTAAATTTATTTTATTATTAAGTATTTTTTAAATATTTTTATAATTTAAATTAAATTTTTTTATTAAGTAATCATTTAAATTTCATTTAAATGATTACTTAATAAAAAAATTCCAATTAATACAAATCAAAATTAAGTTATTATTTTTTATTAAAAAGTAATATTTGTAAAGGGAGAAATTTAACACTTTTGTAATGGATTAATAGATTTATTTGATAGGGGAACTTTTTAATTACTCATTTTATTTCAAAATTATAACCACAACCATAAAATTATGTAATAGGTTAATTAATTTAATAATTTGATGATTCTAAGAAAACTTATTTAAAAATTATCTTTTTCAAGTTTTAAAACTAATAAATTTTAATTTGTTAGAAAGTATATTCGATTAAAAACAGCTAATAAATTGATCACTTGGTTGAAAATTAAACAAGGTGACAATACAGAAACAAAAATTAAATAATAATAAAGCATAGTAAATGTTTTCTGTTTTTTTTTTTACTTTCTTGGCTATTATAGAATATAATATAAGAAAAGTATTGTGATTTGTCAAATTTTGACCCAGTTTTTTGCATTCTGATGTTTTAACATTCCATCTATCCCCCAAAAAATAAAATAAAATAGACACCAACACACAATTTTGCTTTATTTTGCATTATATTTTGGGGCTGGATTAACTAAAAATGTTATACTTTGCAAGATTATTTTTATATATAGGACACTAGCTGTTACCTGTGACTTCGCCTGTGGAAGTTTTGCAAGCAAACCCCCATTTATATTCAGTATTTCAACATACATAGTAATTATTATATAACACTTACCGCTGAGAATGCAGAGAATTACTAAGAATCAAACGAATTGTTTTCAATTTCATCAATTTTCTGGAACATTGACAATCATTCTATAATCGAACCAATATGCAATAACAAATTCAAATTTAAAACGGTTCGAACATTTGTTTAAAAAATCGAAATATATAAATATTTATAACAATGTCTGAAATGTTATCAATTTAATACACCTAAGTACTTAATGAAGACTAAATGTTGTTAAAAACAAAAAACCGCATCTAAAATAGTACAGTAGAAGCTGTTCTTCAGATTAAGTCTTAATCCTCTCCCTCTCCCCCCGCGGGGGAATTTCGAAAAATCCCTTTTTAGTGTGCATTTTCACGACGTAACCTAACTGTGTACCAAATTATAGATTGATGCTGTTCAAGTACAAGGGGATGGGGAAATGGGATCTTGTTGTGTTGTATCTCAAATGATGTGTCGGACTTGTTGCTGACATTTACAATTTTTTAAAACACGGTCTCTTCCTCAAAAGTAAGCTTTTATTCTTCCTTTTAGCTTAAAATTACTCTTTTTTTTAAGCTTTTGTTGTTTAAATTTTAAATTGTTATTAATTGAAATTTTTCGGATTTCCTTCCCAATCACCTTAATCTCCTTTCGAGTGTCAGGAAAGTCGAGCAAGAGCCCTTGTCAGATTTTTTCTTCCATGTTCTTTACACTTTACTATTTCTATGTTTCTTTATATGGGTATCCAAATACTTGATTAGCCAGATAAAACTCATTTTTTGTAGCTGGGTGCACAACTATCCGATATTCAGCACTAGTCCTATGATATTTTTTGCTTGTCCAAAATAGAGATATGTTAGAATTGATGCTATCTTACTGTGAGATTAACAGTGGGTCAGGGCTTAATCTCTGCCTGATCACTTACTCTGCACAGGCTGGTAAAGCCCGATCTTGGAGCCGTTGGATGGCTAGGAGGGCAAATCGAGTGGGGAGGGAGGTGAGAAAGCTGGCAGGTGCCCGTTTAAAGACAAGAGACAGGTTTAAAAACTAAACAAGCATTTATTATATAACTAACTAGGAAATACAAAAGGTTACAAAAGGTTGGATACATCTAAGAATAAATGCGGATAACATAAGTACGCCTATGGCAATTATACAATCTAGCCTTTCTCTAAAGGGTTTACTCTAATGACTAGTCCTGTATGTGTAGAGAGAGAGAGAGTTCGCTGGTTCAAAATAATTACCTCAAAGTGCTATATGTGGCAATAACAGTTCTTTATGCCAGAGTTGGGCTTGGTCGCTGTCTTCTACCGATGCGGGAGACGTGGAATCACTATGACCGAATATAACTTCTGTTTACGAACTCCCGAGCTTCCGGTGGTCTGCACCTTTTATATCATTGTCATGGGAAAACTGCCACGTGATTGACTTTTGTTGATGATGACAGTGCATTCTTCACACCTAAGTGTCAACTTTCCCATCTACTTGTTATTACAATTGGTGATCTCCAATCTAGTTTCAATTTCTTCGGGTTTTTTCCGAAGATATTTACACTTAACATAAAATTGGAATTTTTTTTTTAAGAGCCCCGTAAAAATCCACGGGCTCATATTACATTTACAATCCAAAACAAGAATTGACAATCACCACATACACCAATAAGACATTTTTGGCTTGATACTTTTGAGATGACAAAACAAAAAGCTATTGCATATTCAGAAGAGTAGAAACACAGTTGCCAAACATGACTTCTTTTTGAAGAATTTAAGTTTTGTTAACAAACACAAAAAATAACAAAAGTATCAAAAAATTTTGATACTTAAGATTTGATTTTTTTTTTGAGGAAACATTTTTAAGAATTTTATAAACTCTTAATGCATCTTAGAATTGAGAATATACATTAAAAATCTAGTTCAACTACAGTCACCCCCTATAACACTGTTGATTATTCCGTTTTATATGAATTCCATGTTGAACAAGGTCACTTAGATTTTACAAATACGTGAGCCATTCACAGCCCGGCACACGTATTTGTAAAATCTAAGTGACTCGTACAACATGGAATTCATATAAAACGGAATAATCAACAGTATTATGGGTGGGTCGACTGTATATTGTAAGTAGAAAAATAAATTATTGTTTATTATTGAATTAGTCATTAGATCCTGCTCAAGTTAATGTACCAGTAATAGGAGGACATTCGGGAATCACGATCATTCCTTTACTTTCTCAAGCGACTCCGTCGGTTTCGTTTCCGGCCGACCAGTTGGATGCTCTCACAAAAAGAATACAAGAAGCCGGAACCGAAGTGGTCAAAGCTAAAGCTGGAACGGTAAGTACCATTTCAAAAGTCATTCGCTCGCGTAAAGATTTTTATGGCAAGTGCTGGATTCCATAAAACAAACTGACACTTTTTAATTTGTTTTAGAGAAAATTTGGTTGGTATTTTAAAAAAAAGAGCAATTTAAATGAAAACAAGAGACTTTCTGGTTCTGACGATTTAAAAATGATATTAAGACATTTTTGTTTGTTTAGATCAGGGATGTCCAGCATCTTGTTGCAAGCCTCTTACAAAACTAAATTTAATTTACTAACCTCCTCCTATGCTGATAAGTTAATAGAAAGAATTTCATTATTCCTTTTTAATTTAATAATAATTGATATTTTTAATAAAATAAAACACACAAATCGAAAATCAATATATAAAATGCGTTCATAAGCAAAACATATGATATAAAGAAATTTGATTTTTTCAAAATAATTATTCAGCTTCAAATATACTCTAATTAGAGAAACATTTAGAGACATCAGCTTCTTTTGTGGATGGCAAAACTTTCTTCAGTTTGTCTTGTGTGAGTTCTGTCAATTCTGAATACTTTTCTCTTCCTTTCTTCTTCCTCTGTTCCAAAAAAAAAAAAATATTTCTATGAAGTAAAAATTTAAACTTGACAAATATGTATTCAAATAGTTACTGCATGTAAGTTTATCTATAAGACTCTCCCAGATTTGATGATAAAGCAGTTTTTAAATTTTTCATTATGTATAAATTTTTACATATTGAAAAATTGCCCAGAGAATTATTAGATGCATTTAATAAAAGTCATCACCAAACTTCCACATCATACTGATGATGGAATATGGGAAAGAATATATGAGTATAAAATACTTTTGGGAGTAATGCTTTAAGAAAGTGTATCTTATTCCAGTATTAAAGTATTACATTGGGATAAAAGAGAGAGAGAATTATGAGAGGGGGGGAAATAATTTGATATAATAGATTTTCAAACCAGCTCAAAGTAAGCAAGTTCTACAGTAATAAATACCTTGAGATATTTACTGATTCATAATTATTATTGTTGTTGCTTAAATTATACAGTCAAAGAATCTAGGGATTTTCGGCTCTAGTCTTGATACTATGCATTTGCCGATACGGTAGAAATTTTGGTTTCGGTTGACAGTATGACTATTTGTACTTATTCCAACATACTGTTGATGGTTGCTCAAACTCTTGAAAAATAACTGCAACAAAAAGATTAGTTTATGTTGTTTGGTGGCCTGTGTGAGATGGATGTAAGGACAAAGAAAATTTTGTACCCAATACAAATATACAAATTAGGGCTGTCCACGAGTTCTGTAACTTCAATGATAGAGAGATTGGTTTACAAATAATTAGATGACTTAAAAATAAATGGGAGTCTTGTCTTAAGATTAAAAAAGCATAAACATTAGAAGAGCCAACATTTATTAAATAATTCTCTGTTAATTTTTGTGTTTTGATGTTCCTTAATGTTGTCAGATATGTCTTTACATAAAAAGAATTGACAGTAACAAGCAATAAAAAAGTTGTATATGCTTTAAAATAATTTTATCATCTCATTCTAATCATCAGCCTAACTCATTTAAATCAATTGATGAGGAAAACTAAGTAATTATATCACCTCAACTAGTTTCTGCTCTCGTTATACATCAATAATGTAAAAAGCAGCAATGTAATAAGATTGAATAAAAGTAACATTCATATTTATTTTTCAGGGTTCGGCAACTCTTTCGATGGCATTTGCCGGAGCAAGATTCACATTTTCTGTAAGTAGTTTTATACTTTTATACTTTTTAAACAAAATGTAAAAACTTCTGTTTTTTTACAGCTGCTTAATGCAATGAGCGGAAAACAAGGAGTCGTCGAATGTTCGTACGTCAAATCCGAAGAAACCGAAGCATCTTACTTTTCGACTCCGATCTTGTTAGGAGTAAGTTGTTTTTTGAATAATCTCTTAAAGGTTTTTGCAGAAGAGAAAAGCAATATAGCAAAAGAATAATGGTTTTGTGAAGTTTGTTAGATTTTTAACTAATTATTGCCACCTGCATCTTTTAATCTTTTGATAAAAAACAAATGAACAGATAAAGATGGACAAAAACCATTAACAACAAGCAATTATTTATTGTAACATTCGTCACAATGCCGGGCTTTAATTTTCAATCATTTTTTAAAAATTTATTTAATTTAAAGTACAGTAGAGTATCGATTATCCGAATCAATTGGGGACGGGTTTGGAAAACCAATTTTTTGGGTTAACCGATTATGTAAGAAAAAGTACATTATTAATATAGTATATTAGTATATCCCAAGTTTAACTTATTCTCCGTTACGTGTTGCTATGCATTGAATTGAATTTTTGTCGATGTTAGGCTTAATATTTTTATAATTATTATTATAAAAATATTAATATTTTTATATTAATATTGTATTGTTAAACACTATGAATAGTGTTTAACAATACAATAGCCACGATTATTATCGTGGCTATTGTATTGTTAAAAACTATTTCTTTACTTTTTAAATATATTGAAAAATATAAAAACAAAAAAATTATACTTTAGAAGTTAATCTAGTATCAGAAACATTTGATTCAGCACGACACGGTCCAACCGAAATGCTTTTGGTGAACCGACGTTTCGGTTGATCGGCATTTGGATAATCGACGCTCTACTGTATATGCTCCCCCACCTCAAATTAGTAGTGTCTTGCCCCTTACATCATACTTATCCTGTTAGCAACAATGTCATGCCATCATCTAATGCCTTATAGTGGAAAAATTTTTTAATTGAAATAACATAACTTTTGGTTTGCATTTGAAGTTCACACACAGTTAATCGGGATCACATGCCTGTAAGATTTTAATACATAGACAGACAGATGGCAGTGGAATTTGTCTTTTCTTAATCTCAAGAACAGTTACAGTGTCTCAGATTTCATCTGTGTCTTTGCAATTTGAAACTTTTTTTTTTTTTCAAATTATAGTCCAATGAAATCATAATTATATTAGTTGCAAAGTAAGTTAGATAATTATAAAAACAAACATTTTAAAATATTAGACCAAATATGCAGCAAGCTTGGGACCAGAACTGGTTTGAATTTCTGGACTCTGTCTAAATATACACTTAAAAGTTTCTTTACTTTCCATTGTTTGTATTTAACAGATGCAAATTAATACACTTTAGTACAGAGTCTGTTTGATCCTTACAAATGAAAATTTAATAAATTCTAACAAATAACTGGAGAGGATCACCTGCATGCAATAGCAGTCACATTTGAATCGGCATTGTGCGACATCCAATGATTCCAAAGCGCCATGTGGCAAATTACAGCTGTAGTTTTGAATTTGGCAGGCTGTAGTAGCCAGTTTCCTGGAGCTAGATTTTTAGTTTGAGTTTTACATATATACAGTGAAACCTCGATCCATCATTCATTCCTGCATAGTTCATTTTACCTCGATGTTCAGTCTGTATTTTAACTAAAAGAAAAATCTTATTTATAATATCTAACCAGAGATTGAGAATAAAAAGATCACCTTGTGACTCCAAGGTTATTCCAACAACCAACATTTCAGTAGATTTAATAAACCATAACATTTTCAACCTAATATGACTGGCAATCTTCAGTGAATTACACCATTTAATATTTAATTAAAAAAAACATACTGAATTTAATGGAAATAATTTAAAAATTAAAAGGTGTTCTAAAGAGAACACTATCACAGGGGAATTAAAATTAACAATTAACCATAAAAATAATAATGAAGATAAATATAAAGAAATATATTATCCTGCATCAATAGAGGGAACTAAATTGAGATAGATGTTTGTGTAGTAGTAATAATTTTTAAATTCAAAGTTAAAAAGTTTATGAAACTTTCCCAAATAGCTCCTCTTATACTGTACTTATCTAATAGGGTAATAAAATACTGTATTGTACTATAATAATGTAATCATGCAAAAAGCAGACAAATGATTGTCTTTTCCTGGATAATTCTTGTGATTAGTGAATGTGTCAGTCATTCAATTGCTATGATTTTATTTTATTGTACATATTGGGTTCATTTTCTGGTAAAACTGCTTAAATCTGCTTTGTTTAAAGACAGTTAAGCCATTTCCACTTAGCTGCTACAGCACTAGTAAAGTGAGGTTCAGAGTGCCAAAATCAGAAGTTAAGATGGTTGCCATCATAAATTATTTGCATATTACGTGCTTAAAATGAAGATTATGACAACCAGTTCCAAATATATTTTTGTATATCAGAAAAATTGGAAATGCACTTTTCTACATAATCTTCTATATTGACATAGATGTCTTCAGATTTACTAGTAATGGCAAATGCGCACATTATACTGTTGTTGTTTACCATATAAGTAATGCATTTTTACACACTATCAAATTTTTTCTGATCAGCTGCCTACAATATATCAATAC
This sequence comes from Centruroides sculpturatus, assembly GCF_000671375.1. NCBI lineage: Eukaryota > Metazoa > Arthropoda > Arachnida > Scorpiones > Buthidae > Centruroides > Centruroides sculpturatus. The sequence continues at coordinate 1,331,401 of NW_019384317.1, forward strand.
ATTAGGTATTCTTACCAAAAGAAAATAGAAGAAATTATAGTATTCTTGTGTTTAGTCTTCATTGAAAAAATTGTCACGTTTGTGCACAAGTGCCATATTGTTTAGTATTACAGAAAGCCATCGTATAGGTGTATCACTGGAAAATACACATTTCGTATGAGATAAACAATAAAAACATTGATTGATGATGGAAAATGACATAAATTTCTCATGTCAGTCTTTTTTCCCACCAAAAATGATATATGTATATATACAGTGATATCTCAATCTAAAATTAATCGTCTCGTATTAATACGAATCGCTAGGGAAACAGTAGTTAATACAAATTTTTGATGAAGTGAACTAACAATTGTCAGGTTCATGGTTAAGGTTGCATAATTTTCATTGCTTATTAATTCATAATTCCATAAATCTCTAAATTATAATATTTTGAATTAATTTTATTTAACTTTGTTTTGTAAACTAATTTATTTTTAAAATAAATTTAATGTTCTAAATGATTTTCAAATCAAACGATGAGAAAATGCTATTTGCTGTTGAAGTATGGAGCAGTATATCAGAGTGGTTAAACAAAACAAAGCTAAAAATTCATAGATTTTTTAGCTTTGTTTTGTTTAACCACTTAGAATGCCAAATTTGGCTAAAAACAATCATAACTGTAAGAACTCACTGAAATGCAAACTACTGTGTGTTTGCATGGGACCACATCCATTTAAAGCGGTGGATATCCTTAAACTTTAACCCCTATTTTCTGAGTGTGGTAGAATGATTGCTAAAACAATATGTTTGAATTGCTCTACAATCTGAGGTCCAACATGTCTTTATTGCAAGGAAAAAAATCTATTCTACTCAAAATAGAGCATTTATTACAGTACCACTTTGCTTTTTACACTTTTCAATGTGAATAATAATAATAGTAATAATAGAAATAACCCTATTTCTTGAGGGTTCTGATAATTTTTGCATGACAAATTGAACAAAAATGTTAACATTGTGACAATGGCATTTTGCCAGGACGACAACAGAATTTGCTTTAAGGCGAGTCAACTGTATATGAAATTAAACCTATATAAAAAACAGATTTGGTTTTAGTCAATCAACCAATATTGAAGATCGTCTTCCTCTTTCCATCAAAAATTTTTAGTTTTCCCACATTCTCTTGGTCTGCTGTCTTTCATTCATTTTGTATAGCCAAACCATTTCAGGTGTGCTTTTCTCATTCTGCCCATCAGCATGTAATAAAGAACAACTTGAATGACGTCATTTCTTATTCTAGTCTTTCAAGTGATTCAAAATGACAATGTTAACTAAGAGCTGAAGCATTTACTCTACTTAAGATGTACTCTTCGTGCTGGATGCTTACTACCGTGGCAATTGTTTTAAATATTACAGTCTGTAACAAAAGTATAAACACATCTTTAATTAATACAAAACAATAAAAATTATTTATACAAAGTTTCATAATAAGTATAAAATAATTATATCATTTATACAATTTTTTTTAGATTTTGATTGTAATAAAATTATAAACATAGTAATAATAAATAACAATTAAAAATTGTTTTAATATTTTGAAATCCCCTTTTGATGAAATTAGCTGAAATATTCTATCTGGCATTGAGTTTACTAACTTTTTCTTCAGTTAGTGCCTCCCATGCTTCCATAGTTTCCAATTTTAGTTCATTTACACTGTTATATTGATTGTTTCCTCCAGAGACAGCAAACGTTAGACAGCCCCATAGATTTTTGATGGGATTCCTATCTAGACTTCTAGATGGTCAATCAATTACAGTGGAACCTCACATAACAAGTATTTTGCATAATGAGCAAAACAAATTGTAAAAAAACTACTCGCTTAACGAGCGACGAGAAGAGGGGAAGTCCCGGATTGTGCGCATGCTCCACCAGTCTGTGTTTTAGCACTCGTTCCACTAGCATATTCGTGTCGCTCGTGATCAAACATTTTTTCAAACTTGTGTTTGCACATATTATGTATAAACATCAACAACCATAACCTGTAATGCCAAATTCTTGGGGCTTTATTATATATCGTTTGGCATATTTAATTAATTTGACTAGAGGTAGGTAGTTAGTTATGTTGCTATCTCATTAAATTTAATACAAGATAGCAACATAATTCCCTACCTCTAATCAAATTAATTAATTTATAATATTTAATGATAGTCTTTACATAGCCCCAAGAATTTTTCATATCGTTTGGCATGTTTATCAGACATATTATCTGTGATTTTTTGTTTTGTTTTCTGCAAATGGAATTTGCATTCCAGATTGGTTCATTCTATGCTAGAAGAAATGATGATGATGATTCATGCTCCTTAATGTATATTGTATACAGGCATACCTCGACTTACGTCGTTCCCGATTATATGTCGTTTGTCAAAAAAGTACATGGAAAAATAAAAATCAAGTTTAAGTCATTTTATTTGACTTTACGTCTGTCCGCCACAAATATTGAAGTCGTAATATCACTAGAAAAGTGTTTAAAGCACATAAGATCATATTAAAAACTAAAATTTATTTGTTTGTAAGCTTAAAATAGATTTTTATTAACCATATATTATTAAAAATGCAGAACCGGGAATGGTAATTTATGGTTTAGCCTAGTGACAAGTAGATTTGGAGACAAGTAAATTTGACTTACGTCATTCTCCAGGAACCAATTACAGACGTAAGGCGAGGTATACCTGTAATTGCCTTTGAATAAATGTTATATGTAAAATATTTGAGTATTTTTTTGGCATGCATTGTCATATTTTACATTAATTTATATGGGGAAACTGTTTTGCGTTAAGAGTAAGATTCTGAAACGAATTATGTTTGTTAAGCGAGGTTCCACTGTACCTCAATTTTTTCTTTTTCAAGCTATTGTTTTGTTGATTTTGAGATATGTACTGAAGCATTGTCCTGTTACTTCCACCAATTAATGGCCCAAATGTAATTATCAAAAGATGATGTATGACAACTTAATTTTCAGAGTTCATTTTATTACTAATATAAAAACAACGTCTGTGTACAGTGGTACCTCAGGATACGAAATTAATTCGTTCCGAAACTGAGATCGTATCATGAAAATGTCGTAAGGTGGATCATCTTTTCCCATACGATTACATGTAAAACCAAATAATTCGTTCCAACGCGAAAAACATACTCAAATTAAAGCCAAGTAATACATTTAAAAAAATAACTGTAGTAAGAAAAACAAATGAAAAATGCGAACTAATGTAACGTCGTATGGTGAGTTTTTGTTCGTATCGTGGAGCAAAAATATGTTCGAATTTCATGTCGTATCCTGAAAATTTCGTATGCTGGGGCGTTCGTAACCTGAGGTACCACTGTATATCTAAAAACCTGCTCACACCAGCTGCTCTTCTTCCTTGCTGTCTAATATTTTCACTTTTTCATTCTTTCTTAAGTCATGCCAGTAACTTAGACATCTGGTCCATTTAAATTCCATTTTTTTTTCTGTAAATACTATTTAATTCCACTCTGAGATTCAAGACATTTTTTCTTTTGCCCATTGACTTCTAGGTGCTGTTTGTTTCATTTTTGGGAAGGTTACAGTTTGATAATTATTCAGTATTCTCCAAACAGTCATGTATGATACTTTGGTTGGTAGAACAGCTGCAGCTTCTCTCGATGACACGTTGTTGTGTTATTAATTTAAATACTTGGCATCTATGTCTGTCAGTCACACTTTTAGGCCTACCAGATCATTTAATTTTTCCATAATGTTCTTTTTGCTGTAAAACAGGTCTTATAGCAGATGTAGAATGATTCACATTGGCTGCTACTTGTCTTAGTGACTTGCCAGATCCATGCAGTAAATGCATTTTGTGAATTTCTTGTTCTGTTAGACTGCAACCACAAGACATTGTTTAAACAATGTTTCAAAATTTATAAACACTTGAAATCAAATACAGTGGCAATTTTAAATTATTATTGCTCTCTGTTGTTAAAAATAATAAGAGCAACTTAAATTAGTCACTTTTAAGCCTGTGTTTGTAATTTTGTTACAATCCAAAATTACTAGTTTAAAAGTTATTTCAATTTTTTAATCATTTTAATATAAACATTTTTTATATTAAAATTATATTAATTTTTATAGGTTTTTAACCTAAAATTTAAAAAATTCAAAAACAGGTGTGTTTATACTTTTGTTACAGACTGTACAAGAATTCTTTTGAAGTAATTTGGCATTGACTATTGACATATTAGATCTATTGCAGAGTGGTTTAATTTACACAAATTCACGTGCCCTTAATGCCGACTGTTACAAAAAATTTTATAGATCGAATATTGCATACAATAACTTGTCTGGCTGAAGAATAATCTTACATTTGCCAAGAAATCCCACTTGATTCATCTCATAGTTGGCATACAAAATAGATTTTAAAAATTCTCAAAGCAGGTAGAGAGAATGATCATCTCTGTGTTTGGGTTGATTGTGTTATGACAAACAATATCTGGCATAGATCGATCAGATCAAATGTTTGCATTATTATTCATTGCTAAGGAAAAGCAATCACAAAAAAAAATTACATTATATAATGCATGCATTCTTTCAAATGATATATTATATATGTATTCTTGTATGACTGAAATGATTGGCAATAAAATACCAACAATAAAAATTAGAACCGAAGACTAATTTCATTATTTACAGGCTATGCCCGATTGGTATCGAGGACGAGGTTTTAGTGTAGCGAGACCAGAAATATTTCACACACAAAACAAAATATTTTAACAGAATAAACACACACACAAGTGATTTATGCAGGAAAGAAAATCAGAAATTTTTCTGTTATTTCAGATACCAATTACCTATTTGTAAATAATATACGCTTCTGGCACTAGGGTCCAGTAACAGATTCCTACGATTTGACTCGTATTTGGCAGTCAGTGTGTTAATCTCTTTACTCAAATTTGTTTCTGTTGAATCAGTTCAAAGTGAAAGTTAAAATGAGTTTGATAAATTTTAGGAATTTAGTTTTATTTAAATTGTGAGCTTTTATAATTTTTTTTATAATACTTACTACTACAAAGATCGAATTAAACAATATTTTAATGAAAAACTCCAAAGGCTGAAGTTTTATTTAATATCATTTGCACTAAAGAGTACCGACGTGCGGAAACCCCCACGGCCGATCTGTTCATTTTTAATCATAAGCCAACTTCTTACACTGGTGTGCAAAACTTAAGTACGAAAGTAACGTTTGCGTGTTGTGTCACTGCCAAGTAACATAGCTCGATGAAACTTGGTCCATACATAGAAAGAACTGCTACAGTATAGTACAGGAGGTAACTGACAGAAATACGCAACGAGACAAACAGAAATGACACTTTTATTCAATGACAATAATTACACTAAAGTCACTGCGATTTCTGATGGTCCCATAGACATTACAAAACGGCAGGACATGATTCTTAGTAGGGTGTGTGATCACCACGGACGGCAATGCACGCTCTGCAACGTGCGCCCATAAGGTTGGTAAGGAGTTCCTGTGGTAGGGCGTTTCACTCCTCTACCAGTGCAGTTGACAACTGCTGGATGGTTGTTGGTGTGTGTGGACACGCTGCAATACGTCTCTCCCACACGTGCTCGATGGGATTTAAGTCGGGGGAACGGGCAGGCTAGTCCATTTGCCGAATATCATCTTGCTCCAAGAGCTCCTCCACCTGTGCTGTTCAATGCAGTCGAGCATTGTCATTCATAAAAATGAAGTCAGGGCCGAATGCACCTCTGAAAAGATGCACACGGGGAAGGAGTACAGTGTCACAATAACATTGACCAGTGACAGTACCGCATTCAAAGTTTTGGAGGTCAGTATGCCCATGCAACATTATGCCTCCCCACACCATAACACCTTGACCACCAAAATGATCACGTTCGACAATGTTCCCGGGTGCATTACGTGTTCCCACCTCTCGCCATACGAGGGTACGTCCAGAATCACTACTCGACCGAACCCGCTCTCATCCGAGAAGAGCACACCACCCCGCTGCTCATTGGTCCAGTCCCTATGCTCTTGGCACTGTCGTAAACGGAACGCAACGTGCCGGTCGTCTGGCAAAGAGATCACCCATATGCAGTCGCCGTGCCACCGCGGAGCGTGAGATTGCACGCCTTGCAGTCCTGTTAAATGTGGTTGCACATTGACACGGGTCCCTTATTGCCCGTTGCACAATGTAGCGGTCATCTGCTGCCATAGTTGATGGTGGCCGACCACCTCCTCTCCTTTGGGTAGCAGTGCCTGTGGTTTGGAACGCTCCCCATGGACGTGAAACAATGCTGCAAGCAATACCAAACTCCTGGGCTACACTTCGTCCTTCTTCCAGTCTCCCAATGGTTCTTCCCCGTGTGAAGTCATCCAAATGTCGTCTCTGGGCCATATTGTAATGAAGAACACTACCACAATGCACCGTAACTGCTCACCGATTGGCACACACTGTCTTTTACCATTTCTTCAACTTGTGTTGTGTGGCCGGCCGCATTTGGCGCTATAGTCGCGCCGACTCGACATCAAGCTTTCTGCGCACAACCGAGAGATCTCTGGCAAGATGCTCCCGCACTTTCATTCATTTCCACCGAGTTGTTCATAAGTTCTGTTACTCTATCTACCTGGTCTTTAAGTTTTGCACACTAGTGTATATCAAAAGCACTCTAACAACAAAAATTTAAAATTTTTCCTCGTTACCACAAGCAATGAAAATGAGCCAACAATTGTACTTCGGTGTTTCTACGACGGCCGTGCTTGGTACAGTAAGCCAAGCCATTTGCTCAAAGACTGCTATCCTAAAGAAAAGCTCTCCACGCATTATGGAAATTGACAAACGGGCAAACTAACATTATTTGATCTAGGGTTTCGAGGTCACGATCTTCTAAGTGCGGGCTAAGGTTACAAATTTAAACGAAGCAACAATCAAATTATCATTCAGGCACTAAACAATTCTAAGCTTTCTTTTAGGTAAGCGCAATAATGATATTTTTATTTTACAGCCAAACGGCGTGGCCAAGAATCTGGGAGTGGGTAAACTGTCGTCCTACGAATCCGACCTGCTGAAGGCGGCGATTCCGGAACTGAAAGGAAACATCAAGAAGGGAGAAGACTTCGTGAAAGGTTGACGGGCGTAATGGGTGGAAGGAAACCGCCACGGCGCGGTAACTGTACAAAATAGAAACATTAAACGGACAGTAGAATTTATACGGTTTGTCATTTCCGTAGACTTACGCCAACCATTTTGGAAAAGGCGGCATAGGTTTATAGGCTAAGGGGTTCGACTCCACCAGTTGTACTGTTGTTAAGTACTGTATATTGTTAATAATAAACACGCGCTTTAATATTTTTCAAAAACGCGTTTCCAATGGTTACGCAGTCGATGTTATTAATCTGTTTATAAATGATAAAAGCTAATGCAATCAAAACATTACTTTTAAATTTATAATAGCCAAATCTAATTGGATTTATTGATTTAAAAAAGTCAAGCACGCAACCATTGCACAGTAGTAATATTTTTAACTTATTAAATATTTCGTTATTTTGTTAAATTGTATTAATACTGCAATTTCAGTCCACCCGTTCTTAACCGGTTTTAAACAAATTTTTCTTCCCGAATATAATCAATAATAAATGCTATTTGATAAGCTTTTCTGCACGGTGTTCTAAACCTACTTTTATCAGCTATAAGTAATAGATATGTATATATCCATGGTGCGGTTTACTTTATATTACTTTTAAAAAATCAATTTTTCAAAAATATTTCCTCAAAATTGATGAAAAAACTTTATGGGTTAATTGTACATAAATAACCCCCGTTTTTTTGCCTGGACCGCATTTAATCAGAGACAAAGCTTTTATTTGTATTCTTTATTTATTTTCTATGCCAGAAACTTAAAAAGCTATTCGGATACCCAATGCCAAGTGAAAAAAGAAAATGGGAAAGTAAGTTAATAGTTAATAAGACAAAACTATACCAGCAAATATAACTAACATACTAAAACTAGGACTAGAATACAATATGCCACTAAACGATAAAGCAATTAATATAATATCCGAAATTGACAAAGCGGTAAATCAGATAAAAATAGAAAATAGGTGTAATTTAAAACATCAAATAAAAGAAGACATAAAGAAACTAAAAAGAAACAATGAAATAGGGAAGATAATGTCGAGAGATAGGGGCGGAAAAGAGTATTCAAAAAAATGCGCAATACCAAAAAAATACTTGAAGGATAATAACCTTAACATAATCAAAGCTGATAAAACTAATCAAATCATCATAGTGGATAAAGAATGGGAAAAAATGAAAAAATCTGAAATAGTGTTAACGAATGACTTTGTTGAACTAACAGAAGAACCAAAAGAAGAAATTAAAAAATGGATGAAGAAAGAAATCACAAAATTGTATAAACAAGGAAAGGTAACACCAGCTGAGAAAAAACAAATACTAAACTACAACAATATCAGAAAACCGCAACTTAAAATAAGGCTAAAAACACACAAAACAGGAGATATATGCAGGCCATTAGTAGACTTTAAAAACACAATATTATCTAATTTAGAACTATTCATAAAGAAAAAACTTAAAATAGTACCATATTCAGATTATTCAATAAAAAACACTGACGAATTAATAAGAAAACTGATGAGAATTAAAATGAAACCGACGTATAGGCTACTAAGTCTAGACATAATCTCTATGTACCCGTCAATAAAATGGGAATTAATTGAAAAAAGCCTAAGCAACCTAGAAATACATAACTGGCTACTGGAGTTAATAAAATACAGCTTTAAAAACAATTATTTCCATATAGATGAAAAAATATATAGACAAAAAATGGTATTAGCATGGGGACAATAATCGGACCAAAACTGGCAGAAATATGCATGAAAGAAATAGAAAAAAAGCTGGCAAAACTAAACGGAATAATATTTATGGCTAGATATGTGGACGATATCATAATATACGACAATGAAATAACTAGCGGAAATATAATATACAACTATGCAAACACGCTAAGCAATACCATTAAGTATGAATGTGAAACAGAAAATAAAAATGAAATAAACTACTGTACCTAGATAAAACTATAAACCGTGCATAAAACTCACTCAATATAAAGCCTTACAAAAAAGCAGCAATGCAGACAAAATCCTTAATTATAAGTCGTACAGTCCTATTACAGTAAAAAGAAACATATTTATAACAGCAATAACTAAAATTTGGAACAGAACATCTAAGGCAGAAGAAAGAAAAACAAAAAAATGAACTAATAAATACCTTCATATTGAACGACTATCCAAGCAGATTACTAAAAAAAGTGGATAAATGCATTTAAGAAAAACAGATTCAACGTTAAAAATAAGAATGAGAACACTACATATACGTCGTTCCCCTATATTAAGGGAACATTTGAAAAATACAAAAAAATTTTCAGTAAGCACGGTGTTACACTAGCGGCCAAATTAAAAAATAAAATTAAAAACATCATCACCACCAATAACATCAAAAATAACGAAATACTAATCCAAGCAGGTGTCATATACGAAATAAAATGCACATGTAAGAACCCAGCAATATACAGTACATTGGAGAAACAGGAAGACAACTCGGTACCAGAATTAAAGAACATAAAGCAGCAATTAGACTTAATTATAACCAATCACCGTGGACAAATCACTGTAAGGAATTTGGATGCACAATAAACGAAAAAAGTATAAAAATTATCCATAAAGAAAAAGATATCTATCTACGGAAATTCAAAGAGCACTTGGAAATCATTAATAAAAACAAAACCATAAACCTAAATGATGGAATGGAGGTTGACGACGTGTGGGAGGAGCTAAAGGGAAAGAAAACAAAAAGAGGGGGAAACGGTCTAAAATGCCTTAGGGGACATAACATCAACACTGGGCAGATGTCCATCTAAAACTTAAAACAAGTTAGTTAACCGTTGTATAACTATTGTAGTAATTTACCGATGTAATAATTAAATTTACCAAATGTATAGAAATGTAAAAATCCTGAAGAGGGGTGCAAATTACAAGAAAATATTGCACCCGAAATGCATAGAAAATAAATAAAGAATACGAATAAAAGCTTTGTCTCTGATTAAATGCGGTCCAGGCAAAAAAACGGGGGTTGTTTATGTACAATTAACTCATAAAGTTTTTCGTCGATTTTGAGGAAATATTTTTGAAAGTACTACTATTATCAGTTTTTCAAACGTGCTCGTCGATTTCCGGAAGATTAGAGGAGCGAGCTAATTTATAACCGGCCGGTCGGTCCGGAAAACAGGCACCGGCGTAACAACCGTTTTTCTCTACGTTCATTTCAGTTGCGGCCGTTAATTAATTAATTAAACTCGTACGGCGACTTTGAAATCCAAGTAAAACATGAGCGTCGCCCACCGACTCACGGGATATTGTCGAAAAAATGGCGGAGAAGTTTAACGGCCAAAGTAAATAAACAAACTATTTTAAAGTGTTTATAGCGTGTTTAATAACACTAAATAATTGTTTTTAATTATCGTCGGGTCTCCTACAGTACGATAGGACTACCTCCGTACTTTTGTCCAGCTTATGTAAATTCGAAAGCGGCTGGGAAAATTATTTTTAGAAAGATTACGAACGTATTACGCCGTTGACGGTAGAAGATACTGCCAAAGAACAAACCTACTCCTACAATTATGAACAGAAAAACATGTAAATTCTGTAGGCGCTTGGCATCACTCGCAAAAAAATTGAATAATTTTTGGATTAAAATCGTCTGTTTCCTTACAATGTTATTCGTAAATGCTTAAATAATAATAATTTTAATAAAATAGGTCGTAATTTTAACCCCAAACACAAAAATGAAGTTTAAACCGATCTTCTCCCCCTGCTAGACGTAGCCAACGCCGTTATCGATCAACCTTTCTAGAATTGCCAGACGGCGACGTTCACGTTTTGGGCCGAAAACGTCGGTCGCAACCTCGCTAATAATGTTACGAAAAACTGATTGGCCGTATAAAATTTCGGTTATAGGCCCGCGTCACACTGGATCAGACAAGACACTCGATTAGTCCAGACTTTTTATCTACGGCAGGGGTGGCCAACCTTTTGACAGACGAGTTCAAATGCGCCATATAACACTTTTTACACAGTCTTACGTTCAATGTTAGGGGTTGATAAATAGAGATAAGAATAAATCTGCTTCGCTTAGGAAAGAAAAGGAAATAACTTAATCACGCAGTTGAATTAATTAATTTATGACAGTTTATTGAAGCACCAATTTATCTATACAATAGTCAACAATCATCTTCTGTACGAGAGGGTGATTGCTTCGTGAAGGTGCTATTGCTGCCAGAGTCTCGTTTGGTGAAGATTACTCTGCACCACAATTATTGACACTGAGAACGAGATCAGCTTGGAATAACTTTAATCACAATAAATGTTTTCGGCCACTTACACGCCTGTAAACTGATCGGAAATAAAGATGGCCAGACTCAAAATACATGCGTACATTGTAATTTACTATGTGGAGAATACTCGTTCTATCTGCAAAATAGACCGTAATTAAACCCTCCGTTCTACCGTCCGCGTAAATTAAAACTTCTGCCGCTTACAAAAAGGGATTGCCACAATTAATTTCGTACGTTAAGCGAGGGATGTCCGTACTCGGTTGTATACGTTTTACTCTCGTCCTGTCCGGTGCGATGCCGGCTTTAGCCAAAGCTACTTGGAGGGGAGAAGGAAAGCATTGTTGACAATACTGTAAGGTACGCGTTTATCGTGGGTGGTAAGTTGTTCGTTGCACGTGCGGCCCACAAAACGGTTAGTAAATTAAAACAGCCGCTGGTTTTCTTTTCTAATGTTCGAAATTATTGTCTTCCCCCTATTTATACAGGGTAAGTCGAGAAAGTCTCCCCAATTTTAAAAATGGACTTACGCGAGCCTGTGGTGTGCCCATCGAGCGTCTGTAGGGACCGTAAGAAACTTTCGGAGTTTCTACGTACACTTAGGTGTTGGTCGAGATATCTTAGGCAGTGGCGTAGCGTAATGGGGACGGAAAAAATTTCACAATAAACAATAATATCTTGTAAAAACCATTTTATTTCATATTTTCGTCGCACCTACGATTCGGACCGATTGAAACGAGCACGGGGAATAGTGTTACCGTCCGGACAGTCCGGGAATTGACTCAGACTCACCGTCTGAGTCAATTTCGTAATTATTATTGCCTTATTCTCCTTATTTCAATTCTTATTATATTTGTCAACTTGGACATAAATTATTAATAGGACTATTATAAATCAGACAAAAGATTAGATTTATCGAATGAAAAAGTAGTAGTTTATTCTTTTAATCGCAGTTGTAACCCTAGTAAAACATATATCGGAGAAACCAAACGTAAATTAGAAACGAGAGTAAAAGAAGAGGAAATTATGCAAATTCGGCAGTAATAAAAATGCTTGCGAAATAAAATTTTGGTTAAAGTCCAGATGCGTGTACTGTCGTGGCGGCACTTGCCGTTTTCCGACTGCCAGCCTCCACCCCGGCGCGGTTTGGAGACCAGCCATGTCACGTGACGACGCGAGCGAACGAGAGGCGGCGGAGCCGCCGCGATAAAGGGGGAAAACGAGAGAGAGAGATCGATAAAAAATCGCTCCAAACGAATTTTTTACAAAAATATATTAAAAGTAACAAAATAACATTTTTTTACTCACCTTCGTCCGTGGTCGTTCGGCGACTCTAGCGCGCTTCTTCCTCTCGCTCGTCGCGCCGCTCGCTGGCTTCTTCGGCGTCGCTTCCGGGTCTGCCGGAAGGGTACGAATCGTAGATCCGGACCGTACGAAATTGCTAACGACCCAATTTAGACTGGCTTCGGAGCGATGGTTTACAAAACACAAAAAACAGTTCTTGTCTTCTCTGCAGATTCCGCCGACCACCCACTTTGTCCCTTTCAGCTTCCTCTTTCNTTCTACGCTTACGGGAAAGCGGCGCTAAACGTCCGACGTACCCGTTTTCGCTTTTAAAACTTCGCCTTCTACTTCGCTAATGATTACAATCATTTAGGCCTACGTCAATAGATTAGACCAGGGGTCGGCAAACTACGGCCCGCGGGAATGTTAGGAATTTCATCGTACCGAACTTCCGAGTTCGGTACGATGAAATATTGTCTGAGAAGCAGGGCCGGATCATCGCATAGACAAATGTCTAGGGCCCGGTCAAACTGTCTATTTTGAAAAGATTTGTAAATAAGATAGTTTACTTTTCTGTTGGATAACAGTATATAATAAACAAAAATATATTTCTTTTTATATGATTATTGTGAATTCTAAAATCTAAAGAAAATGTACGTGGGTTATTAAAAAGTTACCGAACTTTTTGAATAGCGCACCTCCAGTTTGTTATTTTTTAATCCGCTTGGTGTCCGCGGAAACCCCCGAGTAACCTCCTTCAACCCATTTGTTGATATCTTATTTTGGTGATTAGCTACGGCCGTTTATGTGAAGTGGTGTTTGTGGGGTTCTGCGAAGATCAGCTATTTGAAAGAACAGCGTTGTTCTGTGAAATTCTGCGTGAAACTCTGAAAATCCTTCACGGAAACTTTCCACGGGTGGGTGAAACAGCCCCGCCCCAAAACAGCTCGACAAATTCGCTCAAATATTAAGGTGATGTTGACTGTTTTTTCGATGCAAAGGGGGTTGTGCATCACGAATACCTACCTACGGGCCAGACAGTCAACACGGGGTACTACCTGGTGTTACGAAACGCCTAAGAGAGAAAATCGGGCGAAAACGGCCCGAACTTTGGAGGAGCGGCGAGTGGGTTTTTTCACCACGACAACGCGCCGGCTCATTTGTCCCTCAGAACACGAGTTTTTGGACAAAAACAAGGCCGCTGCGCTTCCCCACCCACCCGATCTGGCCCCGTGCGACTTTTTCCTGTTCTCCAACAAACTAAAAAACACGCTGAAAGAAAAAAGATTTGCCACCATTCCAGAGATAGAAAAAAACGACGGAGGAGCTTATGAGCTTTCCGGAAAAAGCGTTCCAAGATGTTTCAAAAAGTGGAAACACTTTTTTTTTGTAATAAATAAAGTTCGGGAACGTTTTGAACAACCCTCGTATTCTCATGTTTCTTTTTATCGAAAGTAAAACTCCCAATAATTTCGAATATTCTTTATAGCGATAAGAATAATATTAACTATATGTATTCTTAAATCCTGTGAAATATTGTTTTTATTTTTTATAAAGCAGCTGCAGTGTCCGTATGAAATTTAATAAATAATAACAAGATTTATTGATTGAAAAAGCCGGGAGGGGACTCGGAAGAAGAAAATGTCTAGGACCCCAAAGTGGGTTAATCCGGCCCTGCTCAGAAGAAACAATTTCATACTTGACGTTAGTACAAACTTTCATCATTCTGTAGGAAGTTCGACGAAATGTTTGTTTTCGAGTATCAACGATAATGTGTACAAATATTATGTATGTAAAATAACACTCGCTAATAAAAAATAACTCTTTTTGTTTCGAGTAGAAATACCTATTAGTTAAAAGTATAACAAGTTTTTTTTTTATTATCATTAGACTATGTATTCGGGGATTAAGGTCGCCTATCGGAATTTTTTTATCGTGTTCTATTACTTCTAGTATACCTAATACAAATTCTGTAATAGGCCCGGGGTCGGATTGACCGACGTCGCGTAAGATACCACACGAAACCTCTCGGGTACGGTAAAGTTAGCGTAAACTAACGACGTTTTATATTTCGTACTCACGAAACGCGTCGTAGCCTTTACGACAAAACAGAAGAAATTGGTAACGAGCGCGTCTTGGGCCGATGGCCCAGCGGTCGAGGTAGCGGCCCACCGCTCCGGGGACCCGGGATCGCTTCCGGACGGGTCGAGGAATCCCCAGGAATTTTTCGGGGGTGGTCCGCTGGGATATGTCGGGCCCCGTCCCTCACCACCCGGTCGCCCACCGTGGGCCCGCTAAAGAGAGGCCCCCTTAGTGACCACGGGGCAGAATTTTTCCGTTTTAATATAGCCAATCGGGAGTGTTTCTTAGTGACGTCTTTTTCACAATTTTTCCCGCGTGTTTTCAGTGTTGCCAACTTTCCACGGTGAAAATCCCCCGAAACAAACCCGAAATTCTTTCTAAAACTAACGTACTTGTAAAAGAATGAGGGTCGTTTAACTATTTAAAATTATATGTTGAAGCGGGGATAAAGATCTCGGGAGTATCCGCCAGTAGACCAGTTTCGTAATTATTATTGCCTTATTCTCCTTATTTCAATTCTTATTATATTTGTCAACTTGGACATAAATTATTAATAGGACTATTATAAATCAGA